>NC_142111.1:6414137-6565172 GCF_056152115.1 Neolamprologus brichardi
AAAAAAAAAAAAAAAAAATGAGGTGTGGCTCAAGACTTTTGCAGACCACTCTGTGAGTCACATTCAGTTCCATTTCATGTTATCCATCTTACTCTTCTAATCTACATACTCACTTTGGAGGCCATCCTTTCCACTTCAGCAGATACTCCACATTCCCCTGTGGAGACAAAGTTTCAGAGCAGCTTCAAATATAGAGTAGTTTTTGTTTTGAACTGTTTAAGTTATTGAAGAAACAAATTACAAGCAAAAAAACAACAACCAAAAACAAAATAAAAGGCACAAAGTCATGTCTGAAAAAAGTGATACCTATTGGAAACTAATGTGTCTTTTTTCCCTGCTCCTCTCATCTCTTTTTCCTCCACTCACAGTGGATCTTGTGACCTACTGTGAGCACCTTCACCTCCAGGTTGGGAACCACTGCCAAGCACAATGAAATCAGCCCACCAACAATTACCTCATCTCTCAGATGCACAATGTCTCATTTTGATGCAACTTAAGGGAGTGCATTGCTATTCTGTGCAGCATTTTCACATTTAAACTGATTTAACTGCCTGGATGTGATATCGCGGGGCGAGGCAGTTAGATTTGATGGCATCAGGTTGTTCAGGTCAAAATGTCAAACTCATAAAGGTTGTAACTGTCAGGGCTCTGTGTGCAGGCGGATGGAGTGGATCCAAATGCGAGACTCGGACACTGAATACAACTCAAAACCTCAGCTTTATTGCTGGCATGAAGACAAAACATGAAGCGAAAACTGAGAACAGAAACACACAGGCATAATCTGATGGTACGACGCGACACTGAGCACAGGAAGACACAGGGCTAATATACACAGGGTGGTAATCAGGGAATGGGCAACAGGAGGGAGACACAGCTGGGAGAAATTGGACTAACGAGACAGGGGAGCAGTAAAACTGAACACACTCACATGAGACACAGACCTTCACAATAAAACAGGAAACCAGAAACCACTAAACAAAGATGCAGACAGAATATAACACATGCAACTCAAACAACACATGAAACAACAAATCCTTAAACACGGATAAACAGAAACATGGAACTCTAATAATAATAATAATAATTATAACAACATCAGAGAAACAAAACAATCATTCAAAAATAAACCAAAACAAAAGAACTCAAAATGCTGGGTTGAACCTGACCCAGAACCGTGACAGTACCCCCCCCCCCCTCCAAGGGTTGGCTCCCGACAGCCCTAAACAAAAAAACAAAAAAAAACAAAAACAAAAAAACAAACAAAAAAAAAAAAAGAACAAAAACAGAGCACCAGACCAGAGCGGGCGGAGGGGGTCCAGGAAGGAGGGTCCAAAACAAAAAACAAGGAGCACAAGAGTCCAAGAACACAGGAAAACAGATCAAAACCAAAACCAAACTAGAGCTCAACTGGAGTCCATGAAAAGTTCAGAGGGTCGACTCGGAGGTCGATAGCCAAAACAGTTCAGGGGACCGACCGTGCAGACAGCAGCGGCGGTGACGCAGATGAAGCAAATCCGGGGGCCAGCCACGCAGAATGCAGTGGTGGCGACAAAGCAGGTCCGGAGGCCAACCGCGAAGCCAGCGGTGGCGACGAACTCTCTCCGGGGGCCGGCCTCGACGGCCATAACGCACAACTAGAGGCCTGGAAAGTGGCCGGCAGAGGCGTGGTGGAATAGGCAGAGCTGGATCCGATGACGGTGTGGCAACCGCAGGACCAGACGAGGCAGGACCAGACGAGGCAGGACCAGACGAGGCAGGACCAGACGAGGCAGGACCAGACGAGGCAGGACCAGACGAGGCAGGACCAGACGAGGCAGGACCAGACGTGGATGAGGCCGACGTGGATGAGGCCACAGAGGCTGGACCGGGCGGTGTAGAAGTCGCAGGGGATGATACAGCAGGTGGCGGTGTAGAAGTCGCAGGGGATGATACAGCAGGTGACGGTGTAGAAGTCGCAGGGGATGATACAGCAGGTGACGGTGTAGAAGTCGCAGGGGATGATACAGCAGGTGACGGTGTAGAAGTCGCAGGGGATGATACAGCAGGTGACGGCTGAACAGACTTCCCCGGACCGTCAGCAGACATGAGGATGTGCTGGCTGGGTCCTCCAGGACCCCCAGCAGACGAGGCGTGGTGCTGGACGGGCTCCTCGGGCCCTCCAGCCAACGAAGCAGGAAGCTGGCTGGGTTCTCCTGAACCCCCAGCTGACGAGACTTGAGGCTGGACGGGCTCCTCGGGCCTGAGAAAAACTGCTGGACGGGCTCACCTGAGCCTCTAGCGGACACAGGAACAGGTGCTGGCACCAGCTGAACACCAGCCCCTCCCACCCGAGGAACTGAAATGGGTGGAGGGGAACGCTGGGCTCGAGCTACCCTGGGAGCAGGAACAGGAGGAGAGAGAAGCTCAGGAACGGCCTCAAAAAGCACAATATTGCCAAGTGGGTCTGGGCATATAGTCTTTGCAGAGTGGGCAACCTCAGACATCCAACAGGGATACAGAACAGTCCCTAGGAGGAGCCACAGTCTTAATAGATTGTAGAGAGGGGCAACTAGAGTCCTTAAATGTCCTTGGGGAGAAGACAGCCTCTTCCTTCAGAGAGCCTAAGTTAGAGCCTACAATCTCCGTCCCTACCAACTGCCTGTGCCCTTGCTGAAAAGTACATGGCTGAAAAGCTGGCTTAGAAACATTGACCACCTCCCTTTCAGCTGACTTGAAAACAGAACTTGCAGCCTCCGGAAATTTCACAGCAGTCCGAAAATTTCTCCCCCCAGATTCAAGTAAAGTAGTCTTAGTCATTTTAACACTGGGTTCAGATTGTGCAGAATGAAAACCGGTTCTTAAATCCTCAGAGTAGTTCACAGGGTTAACAAAACGCAGACTCAACTACCTCTAAGTCAGCAGATTTAGATTCACTTGCATGGCAGGTAGCCTTCAGGGTCTTAGGGGTGGATTTATTGTTCGTTACATTCATGAGTTCAGGAGGAGCATGAGAAAAACAGTCTTTGTTGCTCACCACTGCTGATTGTCCAGAGGAAGCGGAGCGACGGCTGCGTGAGCGTCGCTCACTCTGGGAGGAGGGAGGTAACCCAGACTGCAAATCCTCCTGCAGACCAGACCGAAAGTCTTTCGGTGGGCCAGGCTGGGACGATGAAGCGGGACGTTTGTGTAGCTCCGAACGTGGAAGTCCCAAAAACAAAGCAAAGGATTGCAGTGGAGTAAGCCCAGTGTCTTCCACCACATAATCCTTCTTTCGCCGCTGCTTGCCCCGCCTGCAGGGCCTGAATTCCGAGAGCAGCGGCGGAGTGACACCAGAAATCTGAGGAGCTGCTGCCTTTGAGAGAGAGCTCTTGCCCCCTCGCATCCCTGACGGAACAACTGATGGAACGGCGGTAGCCATCGCGGTTTGGAAGCTGTGGGGCACACCAAGAGCCAAACGAGACCCATCGAAGGGTGACTCGTGCTCCCAGGCACACCTAGCCTCCTGCCTCTCCCTCTCCTTGAGGAAGGTAGAAACTGCGGGTCGCCGATACCACATGGAGTCCGCTGGATCCATTACTGGTCGTGTCGTTCTGCCAGGGCTCTGTGTGCAGGCGAATGGAGAGGAGGATCCAAATGCAAGACTCGGACACCGAATACAACTCAAAACCTCAGCTTTATTGCTGGCATGAAGACAAAATATGAAGTGAATACTGAGAACAGAAACACACAGACATAATCTGATGGTACGACGCGACACTGGGGTAATATACACAGGGTGGTAATCAGGGAATGGGCAACAGGAGGGAGACACAGCTGGGAGAAATTGGACTAAAGAGACAGGGGAGCAGTAGAACTGAACACACTCACATGAGACACAGACCTTCAAAATAAAACAGGAAACAAGAAACCACTAAACAAAGACGCAGACAGAGAGCCGGACAGAATATAACACATGCAACTCAAACAATACATGAAACAACAAATCCTTAAACACGGATAAACAGAAACATGGAACTCTAATAATAATAATCATCATAGCATCAGAGAAACAAAACAATCATTCAAAAATAAACCAAAACATAAGAAGTCAAAATGCTGGGTCGAACCTGACCCAGAACCGTGACAGTATCTTTTCCATCAGTGACTTGGATTTCATTGAAATGTGCAGTTTGCTACAACTAGAGGTGGTTTCTTTCTTTGTGGTACATAGTAAGTTAGTCTCTTTTAAGCTTTTATGTGTGAAACTATATAAACAACATTAGAAATCCTAAATGTAACACATTATACAAGCATATCACATGAAAACACAGTAACACAGTAGTATGACTACAAATCTGAAATGGAACAAATCAAACTTTAAATTAGTTTATTTAATGATTTTCTATTTCAGGCCTCGTCGCCTTCTTGTTAAATGTGCAAGAAGATGTTTCCATGATGTCATCAGAAGATATCTATAATTAACACAATTCAAAATGTATTGTATTTTCCACATACTAGCTAATCTACTCAGATTAGTCATCCTCTGTGACATCATCCAATAATAACTTCCAGGCTCTCAACGGTATTCTCAGTCGGTGAAATCACCGCTTTTCCCCGACTTCATTTTAATCACCAGTTACACATACACAAAGGAAGACTGTATGATTAAAAGCACCTCATATGTTTGACTGTAATAAATACATTTATTAGCTATCATTTCTAAACCTTGTAATAAGATCACATAAATATTAGAGCCAACATAGAATTTAAAGACTGATACTGATATTTGATGTTTTAAAAATCTGATATATTGGCTAACATATCAACATACGACTACTATACTAATACTACTACAATATACTACACAAGAAATGACTTTAATGTTAGTAGTTATTTATGAATACAGTTTAAAAATAATCTTGTTTTATTGTCACAACAAGTTGGGGATTATACATGTGCTGCCCGCCTGATGCACTCAGATCCACTGGTTGCTGGTTGTTGTTATGATGTTGCAGAGAACTCTGTTGGACAAACTATGCAACATTAACAGTTTTACATTTTCATTTCTTGACTGCTATAAATGCTGATTCTGACATATCAGCAAATCGCTAATTTCAGCTGATGTATGAGCAGGGGCTCTAATAAATATTATGCATGTAAATATTACATACTCACTGTATTGAAAATGTATTTTGTTGCTAAAATGCAAAGAGCAATTCCATTTTAGATTCCTCTGTGAACTCTGGCATCCTCAAATCTCAAAACAAAAAAGTAGTTTTACTCTGTAAAGCCTGTGTTTAAGCTCAGCATAACAAAAATTTATACAGAACACCAGTCAGTTATATAAATTTATATTAAGGCCCATTACAAAACTACATATGAAAGTTCACATTACTCTACCCACCATTTAATAAAACTCTTTGTACTTAATATTATGGGTTGCGTAAGACTTGGGAAACAAGTATGTAAGTGGATCTTTAGCATTGTATTTATATTCTGTATATTAGTTGTTGACACTGGTGGAAACCACTAGTTTCAGCCCCCAACCCCCCCCCACCCTCCCGTGCCCTGCGAGTAAACAAAGGCGTCGCGCCTGCACATGTCAATACAACATGGTAACTTAGACCCAAACACAATTAGCGAGCAAATGGGCCCAAAGGCAGAGTATTTTGGGGTTGATAGCGCGTCCTCCTTCAACCCTTATAAGCCAAACACCTGACACTTTAAGCTGTAGTACAGGAACAACAGTCCCTGTGTCAAATTAAAGGGACATCCTCCGCTCACCTGCTCCCTCAATACACTCCGCAATTAGATAACCAGCTTAGAAACGCTGCTCTCCTCGTTTAATCTCCAAAGCTTTCATTAGCATCTTTAAAGTAGCATTCTGGTTCACCAAAAGAAAAATTAAAAAAAGCGTGTCTCCAGTGCTGAGAGCTAGAGAGGCTGATAATTTGGCCGCATTTTGTTTTTTACACGCTTACCTTTCTAACTCTTTTCTTGACGATTGATTCCACTGCAAACACTTGCTCTCCGATCGCTGACAGCTCCATCTCTTCGCACGCCGCCGTCCGCTGGCTTTTAACTGTCAAAGTAACGTCCCTCTCCCCGACAAACTAAGCTAACGTTAACTGCGTATGACAGCCCTCCCTCGGATACGTCTTCTTCCACGCGTGTCTCCTTCGGCTGCCTCGTTTTCCTGAAAGTTTAAAGGCCCATTTATCCAGAGCGACTTCCTTTTACTGGCTCTTTCCATGCGTCCAGTGACTTTACAAAATCTGCGACACATCTGCACACCGCTTCGCGCGCGCCCGCTCTGGCCCAAAGCGCGTTTCCGGCGCGCGCCACCAGCTTCCCCATCATCCTTATTATGCAGCGTGTATACGGATACCAAAGACGGTGATAGTACTTTCCTCCTCTGCTTCCCTTAAAGCAGCAGCACCGTAGTAGTCATTCTTTTATTATAATATTTATGATATAATATCGTTATTACATGTATGGAAGCTGCTCATTTTTAAGTATGCACTTAAAGTAAGCCTTTGAAAGCCAGCTTTCAAAGGGTTAGTACCTGAGGTGTAGAGAAATAAACGAACATTAGCTTGGCATTTCTTGAATCTGTGATTTTATTGTGACATATCTGATCACAGAATTATGACGTTGATCTTGGTGAGAGGGTCATTTTAGTGTTTGGTGGAACAACTCAGTTGTCTAACGTGTAAATAGGGGGCCCAACCAAACTTTGCTTTTATGCAGGTCTGGGCTTGTAAAGCAAATGTTTAATGTTTAACTGTAAACCTTCATGTTCTTCATGTTGGAGAGGAGGTAGGGATACAGCTGTCAGATGCAGTTATCATTTTTTTAAAACAACATTATTAGTGCATCTCAGAAAATTAGAATATTGTAAAAATGTTTGTTATGTCCCCACATTTAGTTCAAAAAGGCAAACTTTCATTTATTATATATGCATTACATGTAAGGTGAAATATATTAAGTCTTTTCTCTGTTATAATTTATATTATTGTGTTTTTTGACTCACAAAAATCTTTTGAGTTTGATGAGTCCGCCAGTATCAATACTGTGTCTAGTTCAGCACATGCAACCACTGTTCAGTAGCTCAGCGATCTTCCCCAATCATGAGGAAGACTGCTGATTTGACAGTTGTCCAGAGCCACAGAAGGTCATTGCTGCATAGACTGTCTGTAGGAAAAAGTGGACAAGCAAAAAGGATGACCAGTCTTCAGATGATTGTGCGTTAGAAGAGCTTTGCAATCAGTGGACTGTAGCTGGTGTTAGTGCATTAGGAGGCACCACAAGCAGACATCTTTAGGAATAGCGGGGAACAGTCACACACTAATTTTTTGCACTTCATTTTGAAAGTAAGGCCGTAGAGCACACGAGTCACATACAACTCACTTTGATCTTAAGTGCGATGGCGCAGTGACATTACAGGATGAATGTGTAAAATTACAGAAAGAGTTTGGGTAGTTTATTGCCCAGGCTGTCCTGTTTTTTTTTTTTAAATCATGAATTCACAGAAATGTTTCTTCTGTGAATTATTTTACTGTGGACTCACAGAAAAATAAATAAATAAATGAAAAATTTAAAAAAACTTACATGATTTAATTTAATAATTTGGTGTAGTATTAATGGTAATTTATTTTGGGTGGTGGTGAGGTCTTTACCAATAGGAAAAGCTTTCAAACTAAAAGTTCAAAAACTATCCTCCACTTAATGTTTTCCAAAGTCTTTGCTGGGCTGATCCTGCTCCCTGGGCCTTATAGTTGTTTGGAGGAAGAGTGGGAGAGGCACAGAATCCAGTGGGAAGTTTCCACGGTCTGTGATGATGCTGATGTTGTTGGTGGCTGGCCCACTGTGTGCTATGAAGTCCAAAGTCAACACAATCATCTTCATGGTTCCATCTGCTGACATGCTTTATGGAAACAGGAAGCAGATCTCCTTTTCCAGTAGGACTTAGCATCTACCTCCAGTGCCAGAACTGCTACTGAATGTTGAACATCTTATTGTGCTTCATTGGCCAGCCAGCTCACCGGACCTGAACCCTGTAGAGAATTCATCTACAGGGTTCAGTTAGTGTTAAGAGGAACATGACAAACACATGATTAAAAATACAGATGATCTGAAGGCTGCTGTCAAAGCCACCTGGGCTTCAATAACACCTCAGCAAAGCCACGATGCACTAATGCAGCAGTTCTTGGTAAAGGAGTCCAAACAAAAAACTGAGTATAAGTGAACAAACTTTTCAAGAGAAAAATAGTCTGAAAAACTGGATTTCTGATTTTCATAAGCTTACATGAAGATCATCAAGTTGGAGGGAAAAAAGGTCTGAAATCTTTCACTTGAATTATGATGAATATATAAGGTATGAAGGCTTACATTCTTTGACGCACCACAATTTCCCTGTGAAATGAACAAATGTTCTAAAGAGCAACATGTCACTGTAAAAGTGAGACATACTTTCCACACACTCACTGAGGCCCAGAATAGCAACATTATAATCTACATGTAACCCAACAATGACCCTTTGAAAGCAAATACACCCACACACCAGCTTATACATAAAGTGCCAATATAAGCATTTTATTTCTATTGAAAAGAAAATTACAGTGACAATCAGGGTCCTTTAATAGGAAGGGCTAAATGGATTGTCATGGCAAAAAAAAAGAAGAAAAAGGCAAATGCTGAGTGCAAATGTGCCACACTAGTCATGACGTGATTGGGCTGAAAACTCTCCACAAATTACTGACGATTGCTCAGCTTGGATATAACGAGGCGGTGATGGCCAACAGCCTGCGCTGGAGTCACTCTAAAATAAGACATGCACCATTAAAATAAAGTAATCTTTTTTCCTATAAAAGAACATAAAGTCCTTGGCGGCAAAACTGAAAATATCATTACAGATTAGTTTCTTTGCGTACTGGATTTCTCGTCGGTGCTTTGGAATTAACCTCTTGAAGTGGCGCCAAACTGCACAGCCCCCCTGTCAATATTTCAGAGCAACGTATATCTATATGTTTCTTTCAATGTAAACAAGTTAAGGCCAATATTGTCGTCAACAGACAATACATTTATAGTAGCAAACAGTTTTAACAGTTGATAAATACGAAAGCTACAACAGCAGAATCTCTCATTAGGCTCATTACACTACAATTTCCCACAGCACGCGTAAAGGCTGGAAATTTGGGACACTTTCCGACTTACACTTTCTTTACCTGACACCTCCTACAGATCTTCAAGCTTTTTTTTAAGTTTCATTTCCCCTAAGCCACCAACAAAATCTTCCACAGATTGAAACTTCACGCAACAGAAGCAGCTGCGTAAGACTTGGTGGGACAATCGTTGACATTCTCTCAGAGCTGTATTTTGGCAATGTTTGGCAGGATATTTATGAGAGGATACAGAGAATCTCTGCATAGGCTGAGCTCCAGTGCTACTGAGGACTGCTGTGGTGGGGACACTCACAAGCCAAAGCAAGAGGTAGGGTGGGGGCTACAGTGGGTTGATAACTGTTGTGTCATCTGCGTGAAAGATCACTTTGAAGACGTTTAACAAATGTTGGTGGCTCTGAGTAGAAGTCGGTGACAGAGGGAAACAAAATTATTTCCTCATATGCATGATCTCTCGTTAACTGGCGTACAGAGCCCGACTGGTATCTGACACCTATTACAGATATCTCAGTATCAGTATATAAATGCCATCTGATATGTGCAGTAACCTTTGTTTTTTTTTAATATTACTGTTTCTTTAAGGAAAATAATGGAGAAAGGGATGTGTCGGGCAATTACGGCGACATTACAGAGTTTTACACGCTCCCATTCTTTTGCCTTTAATACAATGCCATATTGCACCTCAGCAGATCTGAATTAACAACAAAAGCAATTCCTCCTCTAATTTGACACATGTATTTATATGCTGTATATGTATATGTAGAATACATATACATAAAAAAACGCAACCCATCAGGAACAAATCGGCCTCCACAAAATATGGTGAAGTTTTTTCATTTTGTAATATGGAACAGCCTTTGCTGGTACACTTTTATCTATCCTTTAGACTTACATTTGAAATGTCACACTAAATTGATTATTATATGCTGATGTAAAAGAATCCTGCTAAAGGTAAACACCACCTTTTCGGATATGCAGACTTAAATCTAACTTTGGGAGCAGCCAGGTTAAAGATACAAACTAAAACTAACTTATATAAATGTGATTTGGTTTTTTTAGGGAAACTGGACAAACTGAAGGTTGATGACTCTTGTGCTGACCAGTGTTTAAGCTAAATTAAAGCTGGACCCATTTTGATTGATGATTGATTTAAAAGGAAAAAACAGTCATGGGGCATTGGCTTCTTAATCAAGGCATGCCATAAGAAGTTTGAGACTTCAGAAAAACTGGATAGGTGATGATGGTATGCCTTGCTTGACTGAAAATTAGGCAAACATCCACTAGAGGGTCTACTTGGCCAGGGTGCTGTTGCATTGCTTTGTTGCCATATAAAAGTGTTGTGTTGGCAGAGCCTCCGCAGCAAAGGCTCTGTCTGTGCCAGAAATGTTCGGGAGGTGTTGAAGTATACAAAGTTGGCAACGTGATCACTCACCGATTCTTAGCAGTGACGTGAAAAAGACAGAGATGGAGTCACGCTGAGGCAACGAAGGGCACGCTTTGGTGAAAGTGATACGGACAAAGAGGAAGAGAGCTTTACAACACGAAGGGAGGGACACAAACACAAAGACACATCAGTGAACGTCATGACGGAAGCGGGGAGGATCACTGAAGGAGACAGGCACATGAACATAGCATTTTTCATAAAGCCTGAACTCGAATGACTTTGGAAACTAGAAAAGTAAAAAGGGAAAAAAACAAAAGCAAAAGATCAAAACTGACATTGAAAATATGCATCAATATAAAAAAATCCACAAGAATAGCAGAAACAGGATAACACTTCAGAAGTCTTAGCTGTGTCGTGAGAAAGAGCTGTGATTCTTTGATTCTCCCTGTATGTAAAGTGTTTGCTTCCTTCATTGCATTGTATCTCGCCAGATAATTGTCCAGCAATGGCTGTGTAAACAAAACCTCCAAAAAAGGTGTGTGTGTGTGTGTAGTAGATATATATCTGCAAGTGTGCATCAAAGGGATTTGGCTGAGCACAACAATGCTAGTTCCTCTTCCGTTTATTCTGCGATTGGACTGCTGGCCCAGTTAGAGCTGTGGTAGGCTGGTTAAACCCTTAGCCATCAGATCGCCATGTCTGGTGTGCCTCCACTTCCTCTGAGACGACTAGCAGGAGTTCACAGTTCTTCCCTCGTAGCTGCTGGTGGAGAAACTTCCTGAGAATGTGATAAAAATCAAACAAAGAATTACATTTTTTTTTAATTAAAGTGAAAGTGATTAAAGTGAAACAACAACAACAAAATTAACAAGGTGTACGCTGATGTAAAGCTTCAATGAATTATTTTTTAGCCCAGCAGAACAAGTTGTAAACCACAAACTGGAGATGTAGCGATAGACCAGCATGTTTGGCCCTAACCAGTGACCCGCCAGTCAGCTTCACATACACTACCGTGAAAGGTTTTAGAACACCCCAATTTTTCCAGTTATTTATTGTAATTCAAGTTGTTCAAGTTCAGTGAATAGCTTGAAATGAACTGCCACAGGTTAAAAAAAGTTATTAAAGCAGCCAACAAGGGAAACTTGTTTGGTTAAATATATAATATATATATGAATATTTGTTATGATATATACTAGGGCTGTGCGATATGACCAAAATCTCATATCCCGATATAAGATATAAGCTTCTATCGTCCCGATAATGATATAAATCACAAAAATGTAACATTTTCTGTAAATTTTGTGAATCTCGGGCAGCTCGACTTGTGTGAAGTGTTTCCAGCTGGGCGTCGTGTACCTGGAGTCGAGTGTTTTAACTGATGCATGAAACTACACATTTTTAGACATAAGTTGTAACGGCTGCCGTTTTCTTTGTGAGTATTTATTACACAGCGTGCTGCGGGGAAAAGCCTGTTCTAACGTTTGAGTCTAAGGTTTCTTTTTTTGGCACCTGGCCGCTCTTTTTTTTGCTTCTCATCCGTAAATAATCTGCTCTTTCACATGATTCAGTTTATTTTGAAAAGTATCAACAGGATCTTGAGCTTTATTGTGTAAGGTTTATGTGGAAAATAAACAAGCGGACACGTGACGTGATGGTTTTACCGTCATTGTTGCTAATGTCAACGCATAAATACAGGCGCTTGTCCATCCGTAGTGTGGTTATATTAAATATAAGAGAAAGAGAGAACTTTAAGAAATTAATATAGCCACTACAGTGACCATCAAAACGATGAACAAATATTGCCGTAAACAGTTTTGCGACACCACGAAATAAACTGATAGCTTAAAATTAAATGATAGATGTTTTTATATCGTCATCCGGTATAACAGCCCTAATATATACATATCAATAACATATCAAATATATCAGGTAAAAGTGGGTGTACAACAACCCATTTTAAGTTATTTATTAGTTAATTATTTGTACCTCTTCTTAGTAGCAGGGCTCTTTATTTTTATTGCTTAGGGGAGAGAAGATACTGCAACGCGTGCACCAGGTATAGCAGAATGGTTCGGTTTGTCCCCAGTATTCTTCTGACCACTACTCATGCTAGGGCCTTCATCTGGGTTGTAATTTTCTCCAGGATGCAGGTCAGATTGACTACGTTTTCTTTTAAAATATTTATCTATTGCTATTACACACTGCATTATCTCACATGACTATTATGTAATTTCTTCTTTATCTCTTCTGTTTTACTGGCAGTTGGCAGCCCATTTAATTAGAGCAGGACGTTGTACTGCCCTCAAGTGGAAGAGAATGAACCTGTTCTGCCCGTTATTCACACCAGTACTAATCAGGTGGAACCAGATTATCTTCCACAGCACACCTGATCATTTCTCGCGGCACACAGTGGTTGGGAAACACTGGTCTACAAGACACAGCCCTCTGCCCTGACCTCTGTCTACACTTTCTGATGAGTTTATAATCTCACTCATTCATTTCAGGACATATGTAATAAAACATTAAGACTATATGGTAAAGTTAGGTCATTCTAAGTAGCATGAGGTTTTATCACTATAATAGATGGCTAGAACATTTTTGTGGATCAATATGGCTGTCTTGGGCCTTTACAGATCCTCGAGTCATCTAGAATCGTTATGAGGTACATTTTGTCATGAGATGATGAGCTTGATGGTCCGTGCGGCTGTCCACGTGCCTCTACCGTCCACAGATTTTACAATACAATGCAATAACTATGCATGCACCCCAGGCAGCCGACTTCAAAGAACTACAACAGGAATAACTACTCAGCTGTGATGCATTAGTTGTCCATGTACATGCAGAGCACCATCAAGGCTTCACACTTACTTCTAACATGGAGCTAACTGTACATTTCTCGGCTAGATCCTCTCCACTGGCACATCTACTAGTTTTTAAAACTTTATGACAACAAAAGTATAAAACAACACAGCTGCTGCTGCTACACATGCACACACTCCCCATCCCTCTCACCTGAGCTCATCCGGATTGCCAATTGGTTGAGGGCTACGTAGCTTGGAGTCCAAGTTGTAGTAGACTCCTCCCACCTCTCTGACGCCTATCCAGTGCTGGCGCTTAAGCGGCAACCGGAGGGGCCCCCAGCGCAGATTGGACGGTACGTTCAGGATGAAGCCCTCCACGTTGGACAGTTCAATATTGCCAACATCCCTAAAAAATATTATTTTTTTAATAATAATAATAACAATAACAACAACAATAACAACAACAATAATAATAGTAACACTAATAATACATATATATTACATGACTATTTGAAAATATTTGTATTAACTTTTTTTAAAGATTATTTTTTTGGCCTTTATTGGATAGAGACAGTGCAGATTGAAAGGAAAGTGGGGATTGAGAGAGGGGAAGACAAAGGGCTGCGGGTTGGACTCGAACCCGGGCCTACTGCTCTCCAGCCATACAGCATTTTTGTTACCTGTCATTATATTATTTGGGCTTGCATTTACTTGAGCAAAATATATATATATATATATATATATATATATATATATTTTTTTTTTTTTTTTTTACATTGAAACTTTCAGCTACGTTCAGATAAAATGCACTTACAAGTGTAGTCACAACACAAAGGTCCATTCTAAGTCAGGAAGTCCAGAAAAAAAACCCTGTGATAAACCATCCGCAGTAACAATCACAAGCAAAGCTATTCAGCTATGTACAGGACATCGCAAGAGACTGCGTAGAATACCAGAGAGAAGCATTCTTGCAGCCAGAAGTTTAAACAAACCAGGGAGGAATATTCATTTTCAAATGAAACAAACAGGTTATATGACATACATGCTTACGGCACTTCAAAGCACTCTTGATTTTGTCAGTTCCCATTGATGACTGTAACGAACACCGTGTAACTCAACTGCGCTGACCTTTGTGCAGTTTGTGTAGCGACATGTGTTGCAAACTTTGCATCTGTCAAAATTCAAAACTGTCATTAACTGGCAAACGAAGACTGAAGTGGAGACTGTGAAGTTTTAGTGCTTGAATGCCTGCCACACCTACGCTCCAGTATCAGAGCACACTTCTAAACACAGTTGAGTGTACACTGATGATAATACTACACGAGGACAACGATCAACCAATCAGATTTAATAAAAACTCAGAGTTTGTGGGTTTTCTGCTCCAGAAAGAGAGCTAACTTAAACTCTGGGTCTATTATTGGAGTAACAGACTCTGAGACCGCTGGCAGGTTTTCTTCAACAAACTCTGAGCACATACTGAAATGTATTAATTTAAGAAGTTTACAAACATTATAATCCCACTGATATGTTTGCTTAGTACTTGTTCTATTTAACCTGAGTGCTTATATAATTGATCTTTTCATCTGTGATTCTGTGGACATTAAATCATCTCTGAGGCTGTCTGGTCAGGGTTCTCGTTGAGGGACATTCACATTTCTGGATTAAAACGAAGGCTCTGCATTTTCTTTACCCAATGCTGGTACCTTTTTTTTTCATTACACATGCTGAACTGCTAGAAAAAAAACTCAAGAGTTTTTTTAAACCTGCTCTGTGGATCAGGGCACCAGATTTCCTTGTCTTATCAATCACTTGTCCTCTCATAAGTGACCTTATTATTTTGCTCCCTTCCAAAAATAAATGATATTTATAAATACTCCAGTTGTGGGTTGGAGCTTTTAAGCACACTTTTTTCACCGTGGTCCAAATACTTAAAAATATCTTGGCTGCAAGTGTTTACCGCATCAAAAATCCCCTGTGAGTAGTTATAAAAACAGCCTCAGGTCACAGGAACTTCATAAACATAACCAAAGAATAAAAAGAAGTCATGTCTTCTCTTGTCGAGAAATCCAAAATGAGAGAGCGTTTAAGTGCTAGTCCATTCATCGCGTTGTTTTCTCGCCTCAGTCTCCGGTTAACATGCCAGCAACCGAATGTTTACAACATGCAAGCATGTAAAGCCTTAGTTACATGCAAAAAAGGGGTGAATCTCCACTGTGTTATACCAAACAACAACAACAGCGTGCATCTGCAGAGCTCAAAAAGAGAAAAACAGGAATGGGTTTTATCGATATAGCAAGTCTGTGTTTGGTGCTGCTGTCAATAGTCATGTAAGACTGATAATGAAGGAAGCAGGAATGCTGATAAAACTGACTCTTAAACTTTATCAACCACAGGAAGCACTGACTAATCACAGGGATCACTCAGGACCCTGCTGATGAGGTGGTTGAGGTGCAGATGAAAACAAGGGGTGCCTCCTTCTAGTATTGACAATATATGTGCACTCTAGCGAGATAAGAGAGGAACAAGTGTAAACAAGTACAGATAAGCAACAATAGACTGATTGCTTTTCTTTGGTTTGGGTTTCCTCAGCCTAACATTGACTATTTTGGGAAACAATCAGGGGTAGAAGTCATGAGGCAAATTGCAGTTACAACGTAAGCAAATGGAAATAAATCTATTAAATCAATACTTCTACTAGATTAAATATGATTTATCAATGCTAAGGCTTCTTTTGTTGCTACTCCTACATACCTTCTTTTATCCCACCAAACTGCCTCAAACCCACGGGTCTGCAGGGCTGCCATAATGACATTGACGTCATAGTTCCCGTTTCCCAGCACGCTCTTCTTGTGAGGCGTCACCATAGTGCTGGGAGAGAGCCTGCAACAAGTTGACAAAAGGGATCGTCCACAGATCACTTAGTCAGATTGTATTTACGAAACATTTTATGCACACCATAACACTTTTAATCCACATACTGTCTCACCTCTGGTAGATCTCCTGCAGGGTGTCCCGGCTGAAGGCTGTCCCATCCTGGAAGACGTTATTGAGTGCGTGCAGGGCACACAGCTCCCGCCGCTGCTTTTCGTGATAAATGGCCGGAGGCACCAAAGAAGCTTGGGGAGGAGCTGGCGAGGTGAGTGAAGAAGAGGACGATGAGAGATCTTGCTGCTGAGTTTCCCTGGGATCCCTGGACCTCTTCTCCTCTGCTCCCACCACTGCCTCCCCTCCTCCTCCCCCTCCACTTCCTCCACCACCTTTCTGTTTGCTGACCTTCCAGGGCATGCACCCCAGCTCCTGCAGGCTGCCTCGCCCCTTCCCCTTCCACTCACCGGCTGGATACGGAGCACTTCCCATCCCTGGATGTTCACCACCGCCAGCGCTGTCGCCGCCCCCACCTCCACCGGTACCTCCTTCAGCTCCACAACTACTAATGTCAGGACACTACATGAACATCATGACAACCATTTGCGTGATAACCTCTCAGCCACTTGGAAGAGAGGAGCTTGTATCTGGAGGGAGGGTAAATGAGACCTGTGGCTCTCAAACGCCGCGACCTTCTTTCTGTCTCTTTCCCACTAAAGGACAGATGTGCAGAAAGATCGCTATGAGTGACCAAGTATAACCAGCAAAGATACTCTAGATGCTCCAAAATGACAGACTAGTCCTCCAACAGCACAACGGTGTCATCAATCATAGTGCCGTCACTCTTTGCGTTTTCCACTTCCTCCATCCTCTATGTGCTGACAGCTCTTTCCATCTAAAGCCTATAGCTTAGCAGGTCTTTCCATCCTCCAAGACTTGCTGACGGCAAAGCTACAGTTCCACAGGAACAGAGGAGTCACACACTGTGGAGAAAAATACAGTCAATAAGCAACTGAAATGCAAAAAATAAACACACTGTATTAAAAAGGAAAGGAAGGTCACGTGTTTTTCCTCATAATTTAGCTATTACACATAATAACACAAGTCCCCAAATCACACCTCGGATATGGTTGGTTAAAGAACAGCTGCCAAATCGGCCTAAACAACACGGTGAAGCACCACTGAATACGCTGTTACATTATTTAGAGCTTCAGTTGGTCAGCAGAGCTCAAATGAAGGGAAGGTAAACATTTCGAGCAGCTTTGAACTGGATAGAGGAAGCAAGCTGTTCAGTGAGCTAGCAACATTTGACAAGAGCTACACGTTAATGTGAAGCTTACACAGCGTTAAGGAGACATAGCAAATATATTCCCCTAATAGCAGGAAAAGAAGGTTTTAATCCGTGTTAGCAGATATCTGGCGTTGTTCTTACTGCTGCTCTACGTGACTCCGTGTCTCCAGCAAACACAACCACAACGCCTCCTTTTATGATTTATAACTTCATTTTCTCTCGCCGACCACTTCCCCGCCCGTTACCTGCCGCTGGTGTCACAGCTGGGCTGCCGTAAACCGGTCTAAAACCCGAGTCTCCTCTGTCCTTTTCCCCCTAAAGGGTGCTCAGACCTTTGTCTTTGCCACTTTTTTCCTGTTGTGGCTCTCTCCTGTCTCTTTCTCCGTCCGTGCAGTCGCGGACATGCGCAGTAGCGCCTCCCTGGCTCCATATTGCTGTCACCGCCTGCGTCAGTAGACTGGAGCAGATCCTCCCCTGAGACTGCCAAAGCCTACCTTTCCCACTTTGTTCTCACCTGTAGTGCGCTTTTCATCACATGACTGCTGCACAAAGGGTTTAAATGCGTATGAAAATATGTTTTACAATAGAAAACATCACCTGCTGTCTTCTTAAAGCAGTTCCAACTCTTAAACTTCACTTCATGAATGGGTCATACAAATGAGGACTGCTTTAGCCTCCTTTAGCTTATTGTTTAGCTTTGTCGTTTTTGATTTAGTCTCACAACATAAAATTTGCCAGTCTGTAAATACTTAAGCTGCTTAAAAGTTAGAATTTTCCACTTGGTGGGAACTTAAAAAGAAAAAAAAGTCTATTTCAGTTAAACAAACTAATGCCATATGCCTATGTCCATGTTCACTGGTTGAGCGAATTAATAGGACGGCTAAGTTTGAAATTTGTTTTTGGTACAAAATCTTCCCAAGAGGTTGATTCTGTTCATCTGGATGTAGCGTTTTCAGTGGGAGAAACGTCTCAGCTGACTGCAGTTTCCCCCAACCTTATGAACAGTACCTTTTCACAATGACTGCAACTAGCACCACTGAATGAACAATGGGCTGTGAGGTCAGTTCCTTGATCACTGGCTGGGGAAAACTTGCAGTCAGCTGAGACTGAAGAAGTAAAATGAATGAGCGACGAAACGTTTCTCCAACTGAAAACTATATGTGCAACAAATTAACAGGAAACAATTGATGTGAAACACAACACTGCCTCTGAAGCAGTCTTAACATGATGGCCTTCTTGTGTTGTCCTTCATTAAAGAAAAGACAGAGAACTGTCTCACCCCTTTATTTATTTTACTGACATTTCAAGGGACACAGGAGTTTTCTCTCTTAATTTAGCATTTCGATTTGAAGCTACTCTTTCGCAGTCACCACCAAGCACGAGGCGTCAAACCAACATTTATGACGTTAAACACATACCAGTTGAACTATACCTCAAAAAAACCCCACTAAAGGACACCCTCTCTAAAGTAAAAGCAGTGCAGACAGTGTGTTGCATTGTCACAGGAATTTGCATAGTCAGTTGGTGAAGCAGAGGACACCTTAATATATATATTTTCATGCTTCCTCCTGATTTGCATATAAGCTGCTGGAATTGCAGCTCACACTACACCCATTAGAAAGCTGATCAGTTCATTTGTATATTTGCTTATCACCGAGAATAGCCAGTAAACACAGTTTTCACTTTATACGTGTTGTTTTGTTACTCTTTATAGAATTTTATCAGAATTTTTACAGAATTTTATCATCTGTTCCTCTGATAATGTTTGATTAAAGCGGAGGGCAATCCGTTAAGTTTGTGCTGAAGGAAGAGTGAAATGATGTGTGAAGGAGAAACCCCGAGTTAACAAACAAAGTTTTTTTGTGATAAAATGTTTATTGTGTTTAGACAAATGTAAAAATATAATAAAAGAGTTATGAGGGAAAAAAGAAAGAAGGGGGAGAGGAACAGACAGAGAGGCACTGAGTACAATAAAGACTTCAAATTTTACGCAACATCTTCTTCAGCTTTGTGGGTTCGGGCTGTGGACAGTTCAAGATAAGCAACATCCATGAAAATGAGCAACCACTGCTGCCAAGTGAGCAACTGAAGCTTCCTCCGTGTGGAAATCAACTTTGTAGCAGCTATTAAACCAGCTAAAAACACACGTTTCTGAGCATCATGCACTCTTAATTCACACAAATCCCTTAAAATGGAAAAAAAAATGGGGAAACGGAACTGAAATATGTTATAAAGTAGAAAGATTTTCTTTAAACATTTCCAAAACGTGGACACTCCAGGACTTTCCCATACCATGTCATAAAAGGTGGGTTGGAAAATGACAGCCTTAAGTTTCATACTATAAAATCTTTGTGAAGTCATATATGTCCTATGTACAAAATAAAGAAATGTATTTGTTGATTATTAGGGTTCCTGGAGGACTGTTTAACGATGTCCCAAACACCGTCCCATTAAAACTAGTGCTGAGGTCCTAAACATCTGTGCACCATAATGAATCCACTGGCAATGGAAGGTTTGTTCCTTTTGAATTTAATTTGGAAACTCTATGACCGTACCATTGACTTTAACAAATGAAGTCTGGCGACACAGATCAGGTGTCTATGTTGTGAATTTGTAACGGTAATATACTGAGTTCTTCACCTGTAAATACAGACCTCATTGTCTGCTGGGTGAATGACTTGGCATTTACTGTAAAAGTCAGTTTCGAATGTCTGTTTTCGAATTTGCATGTGTACTGTGGAATAACATTGGTGCTTCTCCTCTTGCTTTTTAGCTTTGCTGATTTTGTATTCAGAGAGGATATGAAAATGAGAAATGCTACAGAGCAAAGAGCAAACAAATTTCCAATAAGTGTGTACGTGTTATACAGTTTTAAAAGAAATACATACAAATAAATGTAGACTTACAATAGGTGAAGGTTAAGAACTTGAACCTGAGGCACAGGTAAAAATGAAAGACTGAGAAATGTTTGAGAGAAGGAGGGAGGCGGAGGAAGCGGCAGCCTCTTCTGCTCTTCAGTTGCCCAAACACTTCTTATTCTTGTGAATCCAGCTCCACAAACCTTAACTGTCATCTTTCTCTATCTTGTTCATCTCGTTTTCTTTATATTCTTTCTTTTTATTACTATGCATTCTTTTATCTTTTTTCTCCTTGTGCTCCACCTCCATCTGTTCTATCGCCATTATTTTGAAAACCCTGGAGCATTTTTTTTTTTGGGATGTTCTTTCTTAAGCAGCATTCCTGCAGCTCTTGATTCTTCTGCTTCAGGTTTTCCTTCTCCTTTTCAATTACTTCTTCTCATGCTCACGTTCTTTCTACCGTACGTTCCCATCTTCATATTTTTGCTGCAGTTCCTTATACTTTTCTCTCACTTCTTTATTCAGATGCAGTTCTTTTTTTTTTTTTTTTGTGTCCCGTTTGGATCTTTAGCCATCAGAATTGTTGTCTTAAGGCCAAGAAAGATGCCAAGCGGATTTATTTTACCAAGTGGATCATCATGGCCTTGCCATATTGGTCCATTTGATTGACCTTTATTATAATTATGTATTTATTTTATTTTCGGGACAGACATGACTGGGGGATAGGACAGGGAGAAAGAATGAAAGAAAGAGAGGGAGAGAAAGAAAACCAGAGGGGAGAAGAGACGGTGAGAAAGGGGGGAAGAAAGAAAAACAAAACACCTGGATCACCTGTATGGAGAAAAAAACCCAGAAGAGAAAGCAAACAAAAAAAGAGCAACATAATAAAAACAGCACCATCACAATAAACTAGCTAGCAGTAGATAACAGTAGATACTAAATATTAAACGATATTGTGCAGCACGCAAGATAGACAGCGCACAATGTGCTTTGAGGCAGCAGCCAAGAAAGGTGTAGTCCACGTCTGTGTACACCTGTGTGTACACCTGTGTGCACACCTATGTGGATCAGCATGCTTGTATTCCAAAGATTTCTCCATGTAATGATCTGCTAGGGAGTGTGGGGAGCCATAGCCCCGTCCCCCAGGGCATGAAGCAGGTATGGAGGAGATCCAGGCCCCAGACATCCAGAGGCCCTAGAGTACGAGGACCTGAGGAGGACCACCAAAAGGGGGGGAACCGTGCCACCCTCCTGGGAAGAGCTGAGTAGAGCCCCAAACGAGAGGTCACTCAGCAGCTACGGAGCAGAGGCCAGAGAGGGTTGCAGTGGCGTGCCCGCGGGCTCTGCTGGCAGCCAGCTGTGCCAGAGAGGACCGAGCTTCAGGCCCAGAGGCCAGAGGTCTGAGGGCACCCCACCCCCCGGAAGGGGCCCAGCCGGGCCACAGGCGCCAGGCCCCGCCAATCGGCCACCAGGAGTGAGCTGGTACATACATGAGCGCCCAGCCCTAGTCGACAAGAACCACTAACACACCAACGTCTGAGGGCATCAGCCACCGGCAGGGAGTGTGGTGAGGGGAGATAGGCCTCCGTACTTTGGAGGGCCTGAGATGTACCCAGAGAGGTTGAGTCTAAGACCCAACCTGACATATAGACACAGACGAACAGGCGCATGCGGACACAAACGTGCATTCCCACCACCATATACACAACCAAATACTCGGCACTCACCCAACGTATAGACAGACACAAATAGACACTGCACAGACAGTCACACTCCCCAAACATACTCTATATCCCAGGTCCAGGTACCCCCGCCCCCAGAGGGGCAAGCCGCACCTAGACCCAGGAGATGTAACCTTTCTCTCTGGAGTGGAGGCAAGCGGACCACCTCCTTATCTGCAGTAGCAGGGAGGCCCCGCCAGATGCAGTTCTTCTATCTGCCAGAAGTTTCTGGACTAACACATTCACGGTCTTCATCCTTTGCTTTAACAAATCCCCTTCTGTGTTTTATATGTATGCTTTGGATCACTATCTGCTTGGCCGAATGGCAGCATTTGGCAGAAAGTATTTTGGAAGACATCCAGGTAAATATTTCCATGTACTGCATAGGTGATGAAGCGGACGACACATTGACAGGCAGCAACAACATGCTGCAATCTAAAGCCCAAGGACAGGACTATCACATTTAAAATTGACACTGGTGCTGATATGACTGTCATTCCTGACCATGTATTCAATGTGATGTTCACAGATGTAAAACCAGCTCTTTAGAAAGAAAAGATGCCCATACTTGTACAAGGTTTTATACCATTGGGCATGCTAGGGTTCACAAACCTAACACTACAGAAAGGAGAGAAACCAATATTTGTGATCAGTAACCTGCACTCTCCTGCTCAGGGCTAGTGGGCTCAGCTAGTCGCTAGTGGCTAACAGCCCCAAGTCATGAAAATGTATCAGGATGGATGACCAGAGAGCAGATCATTAAAGCTTGGTAAAGCTGCACTGTGCAGATGCCTCCTTTATTGTGCACGATAGCCTCTAGTTAAAAAGGGCATAATTGGTCATCTGCAGCTTTAAGAAACAGTGTCCTCAGCAGGCTACATGAGGGGAAGCTAAATGCATGCAGGTAGTGGACAGTTGAAATGATATGTGGAAATGGCCAACGTCCACCACATAAAGTTTCCTGATGTCACTGTCCATCTGAAATCCATGTTGGGATGTGAAGGGGTGCCTGAGATCTTAAGGACTGGCAATGGCCCACAGTTCTCAGCGGATAATATGCCAAACTTTGCTGATACATACAGTTTCAAACATGTGATCAGCAGTGCACAGTACCCACAAACCAACGGGGAGGCTAAACAGGCTGTTCAAAAAGACCAGATCAGTACTTCTGCATATCTTGTCGTCCCACTTAAAAATGTGTTTTAGCCCAGCTCAACGTTTGATTTGGTGCCAGCTTGGTTACACTGTGCTGACCCAGCAGTGCTTCCCGACAGCGCAGCGGTCACTGTAAATGAGAAAGAGAGAATGAATTCACATCAGAGATTCTTCAACAGGCATCACTGTGCACAGGAGTTCAGTTATCCCGCCACGTGGGAACAGGCGTGGTTGAACTGCACTCTAGTTCCTTCCCTACAAAAACCAACACCCGGAACTTTTCCAAATAGCCCCACAGCCATAACCAAGTCAGGCAGAGCAGTTTTGAAACCACAGGACTGGACTGAACTTGTAGACAACTGCGCAAACAAGAGCTTATCCTTAGTTTGAAAGATAGAAATCAGTGGGAAAGCTGCAGCATTATGATGAAACTTGGGCTGTTGTTGGGCTGTTGGGGTAAAAAGTTTGTTATCTTCAAAAGAAACAAAAGAACAAAGCAGCGTTCAAGTTAAGAATCTGTTCAACAGTAACCAAATCCAAAGTCAAATATTTTATGTTCTCCTTAAAAAGGGAGCTGGTGAGATGTTGGTTATGTAAGGAGGCCCAGAGGATTTTGGGTAATGTTGTTTTTATTGCAGTAGGGGGCTCCAGTTCTAGTAGCCTCACATTGCAGGAATTAAGGGAGCCTTATACAGTGAAAACCTATAAAATATAAACTCAAGACTCTGAATCAACTTCATATATTATGTCTGCTTCATTTGTCATGAAATAACAGAACAGTCCTCACCTTTCCGTGAAACTGAAGTAATTGTCGTCCAATTACCTATGAACCTCTGAATGTCAATACACACTGAAGGTAAAGTGGAAGAACTTAAAATCCATCTGGGGTCCCTGACTGAAGGGTGTCTCCTGGCCGGGTGGGTACCTAAAGAACAACCTGACTGATCCTGCCAGCAGCATGTGCTTGTCTCTGTTTAAGTACATGTGGTGATTACAGTAAAACTGTGAATGGTGCATGAAATCACTTATGGTTCCTTTGATTGCTCAGCCATTATTTGAATAACAATGGCAATCCGAGGGCTAATAAGTATAAAGTTTAAAGGAAAGCTAGATAGAAACCCAGACTTAGAAATCTAAGTGCACCAAACAGAAAATCCGGGGCTATGTATGAAAATTGACCTTAGATTATTATTTTTTTTGGTTTGCAGAAAAATCTTTACCATAAAATAAAACACTGATCACTCTACAAATATAAATCTAAATAATCTGAATCAATAACTACATTACACACATCCATAAATACTTTTTTAAATTTACTTTTACCTAAATGCTCTGTTTGTCTTTCAAACTAAGAATTAGCATGTCAGTTTGGCTTTCTTTATTAAAAATCACATAAAACATACTTTATTGGATTAATTATATTACAAAGAAAAAAGACTGTAGTATTGCAAACATCAGACCGAAGTGAAAATCACATAGAAAAACGCGCTTCTTTATTTTGGAGACATATACTGTAATACCTGTAGCTCCGTGTGTCCTGAAGTACACGCAGTTGAACACTAGAGGGAGACAGAGACTGCGCATGTGACAGAAACAGTTCTCAGAAGTGCAAACACTTCAAGTTAAACAGCATACCTATTTTTGTGGCGAGGGCAGTGTTTTACAGGCATATGCGGGCAAAGCTCCGCTCTTATTTCTCCTGTTACCGAAGCGGGCTGAACCCGTGGGAACGGCGTAGCGAAGGAAGTGGGTCTCTGCGTCCCACGCAGAGGAGGGTTTTCCGGTTAAAGTTTCCTTTGTGATTCGGGGGTGGCGCTGTGATGCCAAAGGCGTTTATCCTCACAGACACAACACACAAGTGGCGAACATTATGAGTAAGCATAAAAATACGAATTCATGGTTCGGAGTTTGAGCAGCAGCTTAATTTCTATTCAGCGAGAGTAACAGCCTGGCAGATAACTGATCGTAGGCGTTGGCACTTAGGGGTGATGTTGTTATGGCATGCTAACGGTTGCTAGCTAACTTGGGGTGTCTGTCTGCAGTCAGCAGGGGAGCCGAAGAGTTTTCAGCTGAAGCCGGTGTCAGCGTTAAATACTTTATTGTTGTAGTTGATAGCGTTTCACGTCCAGTATGGTGCGTGTGTCCGCTTTTCTATAGCAGCCCGACTTTGGCTCGCGTATTGAATGTTTAGGTTTACTCCCACCCAGACAGGCTAACAATAGCTTAGCATGCCTGTGTGTTTTGGACAGTGACAGCTGCAGGCTGCGGCCCCATGACATCTGTGGAAAGGCCTCCTGAAACGTGGATTTCTTTAGCCCATCTTATCAGTTGTCATGAGTCTTGTACTGTTGTAGATCTTTTTTCATTTCTTTTTTTCCTGCACATGCCCTGGTTACTGTGATACAGCTGCTCAGCATCATAGTACGTACAAGCAGTGGATCAGAAGAGCAAATGGGTATAACAGACTATTTGTACTGAAGCTTTGTTCTTATTTTGCTTTACAGGACCGTTCAAAGCTCTGTCCTCCTGAAATGGGAAAACCCCCCTTCCAGATTTTGTAACACAGGTAAGCAACAAGCCTTGTTCACATCTGGCCTAGTTTATGATAAGCCAGGTTGCAACCACTTCCTTTTACCTGTTTGCTGGGGAACTGAAAAGCTCTTGTAATTCTTGGTTGCTGGTTTCCTGTGACTGATGGTGAAACAGCCCTGGCTGTCAGGACGTGTGTGCCTCGCAGTGTGTACCAGTGTAATGATGATGCATATCTGAAAGGCTAGTGTGGGCGTGTAGGGAGGAATGCTTCCAGTGTGTTTCAGCATTTGAATGTACTATTCAGCAGAATAGCACATTATGCATGTTTGAACAGCAGCTGTTTGTTGGGAAAAGTAGGGATGAGGCAACTGTGAAGATCTGTCGTATTCATTTGTGATCTGGAGGTTAATTTAATGTGTGACACTTGATATTTAGGTCACTGGCTGTTATTGTATTAAGCTAGCTTTTGTGTGAGGCCTCGACAAAAGCTGCAGACATAACGCCTCGCAGTTTTTCTCACCTGTTGTCGAGGAGATAGGCATCTCAGAGTGGTGTGCTGAGACAAAGATCACACATCAGATTGAAGAAGCAAGTGCATGCATTATCTTGCATGTCTCATCATGTTGGCTTATGCTGTTATTGAGCTACAATACAAGATTTAGTCTCAATTATTGAGTTAATGTTATTTTAGCACCATTGTCAAGGTTTTCTGAGCCTTTCTAAACCAGTTTTCGGATTTGTTTTCTCTGGGTGAGCAGTCAGGCTGTCTAGCTAGACTAGTTTTGGCTGTTGTCATCTGTAAAATGATTACAAATCTCTTGCGTGATCAGGTCAAAAAAATCATTGTTAAATATCAGGTGATTTTGACAGATGGACAGAATGGTGAAAAAATGCTTATGCAGTTTGATTTCTGTCTGTAACATGTATACACACTGATACAGGGTTATTTGGACCAGCTATGTAATTTGTTCATATTTAATTATAATATTTTGCCAATTTTTAGCTGTATTTAATTAGGTCCGTCATTGACTAGTAATGAGAGAATCTGGTTTATAATTTGTAAAAGCGGGTTGTGTTAGCCTCGTGATAGACTGGTAACCTGTTTCTCACCCTTTCACAGCTGGGTTAGACCCTAAAATTGGATGGATGGATGCTCTGCATAAGGTGCAGATACTTACTGAGTAAAAGCCTTGTGCCAGATAAATGACTGAACAATATGTTTAGTTGTTTTTTTAGATGATCTCTTGTCCATTTGTTGAACCCCCGACTCTACCATCTTGGACAGTAGCTGCCAACGTGAACCCGCTCCTATTCTCAGATGGATAAAAAGTAAATTAAAGTCAGTTTGTGAGGAAACTCAGCCCCACAGATGAGAGAAGACTGATTTTCAATCAAGTTTTAACAACTCAAAATTATTAGTATTTTCCATAAAAAGTAACACTATTCACCTACATTCTGATAGGTTCACATATTTTTTTTTATCTCTCTGTTTTAATTGACATAAAAATAGCATTTGATAGAACACAAATGTTATCTAAATGTTTTATGTCTGTCGCGATCAAACGTGCAGTGATCCAGTGAGATCAAGAGAAACTTTAGTGTCGTGCGGTTAGTGTGTCGCTATTCAGACGTGTGAGCTTGTGTTTGATTGTGAGAGAACGAGAGGAGCAGCATCTCAGACAACACTGCCTCATTGTTTGCAGCCCCGCTGTGCAGTAATGACAGAATCCCCATCAGAACCCCACAGCAAGAAAACACATATTTGCAGAGAGAGCCTTTGTAAACAACCATTAGCGAGTAGCTGTCAAAAGTCACCGGGCCTGCTCAGTCCAGAGGAGTGCTTGAGAAAGGAACCAGTTAAACTGGGCTTGTGCCAGCAAATCAGGAAAATCTCTTCCATAACATGGGTTTGAATGGTTTGACTATTCACAGGAAGGTTAGCCTTCAGGCTTCGCTTCTTCACACGCTTAACCAGTTTGCGTTATAAATGTACCTGCCAGTCAGAAAGCAACAACGATTTTAAGAATTTTTTTTTGCCCCCAACCATTATGCCAATGAAGTGTTAATCGCATCAAGAGCACATTTTACACAATTGCACCTGTTGCATCACTTTCACACTGTGATGGCTTATTGGGGCTTTTTTTTTTTTGTAAACACAGCAATAATCACCTAAGAACCAGAAATGGAGTAAAGTTATTCAAAAGTCAGTGACATGTACGACTTTTGGCTCATTACGGAGCAGTTTAATGCTCTATGTGTTTGTGCTTTGCATAAAATTTCCATGGAAACATTAGAAGACATCCATGCTAATAATATGATAATGAATTGCATTTATATAGTGACACTTGTCACTAAAGCCAAGTAGCCTGAGCTAAACTGAACACTTTTGTTGCTAAAAACAGGTTTAGCTTGTTTAAACCTGCACATTAGTTTAGGTTACATTTGCGTTATTCCCATTGCTCATTACAGGTTTACAGGGAGTGGGCAGCCTCAGATAGGGAAGTGTCTCCTGAACTCTTTGTCTCGAGGCTCCATTTAGTCCAAATTGACTATATGGAAGCATTTAAGTTTTTTATACACTTCCTCAACTCAACGTTCAACTTTACTTTAACTCTTCCCATGGAGGGACTTTGTCTCTCTGCAAGTGCAAGGCAACACACAGCTAGACAGGCACTTTTTTTTCTTTAATAGCTTCCTTTATGAGATACCTCGAGCTCTGATGGCGACTCGTTACCCGGGCTAAATGTATGGAAATTGTGCTGAGGTTGTTAAGAAGTAAAAAAACAAAACAAAACATAAGCTGCCTTTTTAGAACAGCGGCCACAGCAACAGTTGTAAAAGCTGAAACATGCAAATTCTTCCGCGATGGCTGATTTAATCCCTGGTCTACAGTCCAGCATTCTCTTTCTCTTTCCCAAGTTATTTGTGTATGAAAGAGACAGTCAGACTGAACGGTTTCTGGGACTAGGACTCAGGTTCCTGGAACTATGTTTTTCAGACTTGTCAAAGCCTGTGAACATGTCTGGAGTATTGTTTTGTTTTTATAGCGTGGCATAGTTGAGGGTTCCTCTAACTACATAAAGGACAAGCTGAACACTGGAATTTCTTAAATCCAATTCTTAGTAATTCATTAATAGATTTGTTTTTAATGGGGAAATAAATTGCAATTGGAAGAATGGAGGTCACTGCGGCTTCAGCAATTAGACCAAGGGAATATTATTCATGTTGCAACAGCGCTTCATAGTCAGTATAGCTCAGAAAAGTACAAACTGACTCAGTTATGAGCCACACTTTGATTTGTTTATTCATTTCCTGTGTAGAGCTACATGCTGCAAAAAAATGGAAAAAATAGATGTGTGTGTATATAATCCTGTTTGGTCAATTCCTAAATAAAAACTGGATAAATATGCACTAGTTGCAGTAATCATTGTCCCTTTATATGGAGCTTTCAACTCTGTGTCCTCTGATTATTTCACGAGACATTACACTTTCTCTTTCCCTTTTGAAAAAACGATTCCAGGTCTTTCTGTCACCTTGGCATCGATGGACTCACAGAAAGGGGAGGAGCCAAATCCTGGCAGTATGGAAGTTGCCAGTGTGCCAGGCTCGGCCTCGAGCCCCCAGAGCGACGCCGTGACCAGCGAGCTTCAGGAGCTCTCCCTTCAGCCTGCTCCCAATCTGCTGCCTATACAGGAGCGCAAGAATGGTGAGACAGTGACGCGCATGACCTTTGTGTTTTTCAGCCACCACCGCTTCAGTTTGATGTTAGGTTTTGGATAGGTGTTAAAGAAACCACAGCAGACATCTGTCACGTGGCACAAATACATCCAAAGCTACGACTGTTATTTTAATTAGACGTTTTTACACATAAGAGCTTGCTCTCCAAAACGATAAAGAAGTTAAAAAGGTTCTAAAATCCAGTTTTTATGAATTAATACCATTTTACCATTCACTGTGCCAGGATGTTTGATTAAATCACACACTAAGTATTTTCTCACAGCTGCATGTAAACAGAGTTAAATGTAATTCAGATCTGTAAGATTGTGGTTTATACACGTCAGTTTCTCTTCATAAACTTACCTCTGCCTGCTCTTTCTGTGCTACAGCCCTGCAGTTTCTGAAACGCCAATTAGTGACATAGTCGATGGATAGCGTTGCTTTGATAGAGTGCAAGATTAAATTTTAGTGAACAGACCCACCTGACCCCCCCCAGTCATATTGCAGCCACCGCGTCTAACAACTTTTCTGGTGGAAAAACCTGGTATAAACATTGTCTAGCTACACTTCCTTTGAGCATGTCACACCAGGTTTGCTTCAGTAATTGGGTCTTTCTGTAAAAATTCACACTTATGTGCTTTTCAACATGTATGTTTTCTGCTCATTTTTAATGAAGTAGTATTCTGCACTACTGCCTGACTCTTGGCTCTCACCACGAGTTTTTGTAAAGCAGTTTTAAAAACACTTTGTCCCTCTGTCGTCTTGTAGCGTCACACTGTTTGTTTGGGGTTTTCTGCCATTAGATGTTTGCCATTATATACATTACTATTATGTCAAAATGAATAAGTGTTGTATTTACAGTTATCCCTGTTGGCTTTTCAGAAATGTCCTTTTTCTAGGATGATGTGTAGGAAACGCTTAACAGCAGCACTCTTGCTTCTGCCACAAGTTAAGATTTTGTCGAACACTTCTCATGCCTAATAGAAGTGAACATAAAATCCTCCAAGCAAAGAAAAGGTGTGCTTGGGGAATATGTTACGTAAGTTGAGGACACGTGAAAGGTGTGGAAAGCACTTGTCTGGGAGGCAGAAGTTAAATGTCAGATGCGCCTGTACGTCTTGTTCATTAGTCAGTAGAGAGATTAGCTCACCATCGAGGGCGTCTAAAGGCAAGCGAGAGACTGAGATTTAAGTTCTGACGTGGTACTACGTGTATGTAAAAGACTGTGTGCGCTGAAGTCTCCAGAAAGAAGGGAGTGAAGAAGCTTCTGTGCCTAATTTGCTTGCTCCTCAGCTTTGACCTCCCGCTACAGTAGATTAGAGTGTGCTGCATGTTTGCTCTGTGGAGTTAACACTCTGTAGACCCTTTTTATGTATGGAATTAGGATAGAGCTTGGAGTACTTTGTTCTTCTGAGTTACTTGAGCATCTTCCTTTAGTCATAGTGGAAAGGTTACATTTGCTGGATTAATGTCTTTGATTTGTTTAAGGTCATAATGCTAAATTACAAGTGAAGCAGTGCTTAGTGGCATAGTTTCAAGAAAATGCTTGGTAGCTAAGAGAGCAGAACTTGAGCTGTTTCCAAAAAGGTATGAGTAAAATTTTTCTAGTGAATGTCTTTAAAAACGTATCCGTTTGTTACAGTTTCAGAAGTAACCAGAAAATACTTAGCAAAAGTCAAAGTTTGTTAAAACATTTTTGTAGCTAAGAGTCATCGAGTTCTTCTCCCTTTTCATCCATTCTTTCTGCAAAGGGCTTCTGCTCTCTCTTGACCCATCTTGTACGCAGTGCTATTTATGTCCATAGTCCTCAGTGGACTATGAGGGAAATGGCAAAACCTTTAGCTTGCACCTCTTGAAATAGTCCATTGTGGATTTTACTTTGTAAGCGAAGACATGCAGCTGGTCATCTGGTAGGGAGTACGCCTAGACTAGCTGGTGTTTTTTAACCATAAAGTGGGCTTGTGCTCTTGTGGAGGGCAGAATGGAAGCTATGGGGAGAGTTGAAGCCAACTCATCTGAGATCTTGTGGAAGCAAAGGCGGCTGTAGTCAAACACCTTGTTATGCCTTTTAGAAAGATTTTGCTGACCAAAGACTCATTTTCTGTCATCTTGGCTTGAGCTGAACTGCGCTGTGAGTAAGGTTGAACTTATAGGGATGGCTGTGAGCGCAGTGCTATAAAAGGAAGGAGGAAGTATCTAATTTATAATGCAAAACAAAACGAAAGCTATCGGCTGATTGCACAGCGCTACCTTTGATCATAGAGCCCCACAAAAAATCTATTTCAGCTTCATCAGTCCACAACATTTGTTTCCAGAATGTATTAGAAGGTCAGTCAAACACACTCACACATGCACATGCATCTTGCCATATCAGAATTGTCAGCCATATTGGCCATTGTTCCCAGCTGGGCGTTGGTCACCCATTTACTTGGAGGGAAAGTTAGTTGACTTGGTGTTGATTTGTATGGATATGAAGGTTAGGCAAGGTTGGCTCAGTCAATGATTTATAAATCACCAGTGGGAGAGAACAATGCACAATAACACATACAATAAAAATCTGAGTTACAAAGTACAATGGAAAACAGTTAAGGCAGTAGACGGCTAACTTTTAGAGTGCACTGAAAGCAATAAGATAAGAAACTTCGTGTTTCTTGAACATTATTTCAAATATGTTTATGTCGTTACGGAAGTATTTAAGAGTGACTCTGTGGCTGCTTGTCCCAACACCCTGTTTACTTCACCGTCTCACAGCCTCAGGCCATCACTCCCTTATTTAAACAACCCCTGCTCTTCTTGGCCTTCTCCTTACACTTCAGTGTGGCAGCCAGGAGCAGACATGTTGCTGCAGACACCCCTGCAGCTTATCTAGATGCCTTTACAGCACTGCGTGTGATTGCATGCACATTTCTGCACATGTCTTGCAGTGGAAGCGCAGAACCTGCATTGGGAAGGTTATCAAAGCTTTATCTCTGATACCAGGTTGTGCAGTATGCTAACTGTACTGGATGAAGGCTGGGACATTTGTTGTTAAACACGCCGTAGAGATTGGTGGCATGTTTTTCAGGATGGTCAGGTCTGTATACATTAATGCTTATGCAAGAGAGAAGAATAGGGAGCCAGCTCTGTTTTTAAGGTGGAAGGCTGATATAAACCAAGACTAGTCTTGAAAGCGTTTTACATTTCCTGCCTTCCCAGTTGCAAACTTGTCTCTGAGGTTTTCTGTGCTGAAAAACCTGGTTATGCTATGATAATGGAATTGAGATCATTTGAAACTTTGAGCTGGAGAAACTTGCTTGAGTGTGGGCTGCGAGAGCAACATGAGAAGGAGGATGGGGATGTCGTAAAGAGCGGGGGGAAGAAGGGAGGTCATGTCTGAAATGGCTGTATTGCATAATTTCCCAGAGAGGGAACAGAAGGATAGTGAAGGAAAGTGGAAAGGAAGAGAAGAGGGGGTGTGTCACTTGGACTTGAGGAGGTGAGGCTTGGAATCGGCTTGTTTTTATTCTTGTTTTAGAGTGCAGAGGAGTGACCAAAAGTTTCCCTTTTCTTTTTAAGAAGAGCTTAAAACTCGTTCACGGAACAGTGTATGGGTGGATTTTGTTCTTATCCAAGGAGCAATAAGACACAGACGCACAGACCTACACACGCCCTTTCTGTTGGGGCGTGCATGCACTTGTAGTTCAGAGAAAGGGACTGTGAGGTGGAGTACCTGTGGAGTACCAGCTCCCTGTGACAGCATTGCTGTGGCTTTTCTGCTGTCGGACTTCTCCTCAGACTCCCGCGTTTTCTCAAATGAACAACGCTGGCTGTCTTTGGAATATGAATCCATAATCTTGCCAGGAAGGTGAAGTCTCCCTTCAGCATGGTGCAGAGGGATATGACTATCCAGTCAGGTAAAGCCCATTTGAGTCTCTAGTCCTCGTGCATTTTGTTTTAAACTTAAGGAAACAATTGAAAGTTTGGTCTACCTTAAGATGGACCTTAAGGTGAAATACATGTGAAATCTTTAATCATGCAAAGTGCCACCTTAGCTTTTAGCTGCAACGCTGCAACCTTTTGAATATATATAATCATGTGTATACAGTACATGTGTGTAAATTAGATCCGCAGGGCACAGAAGCTAGGCGGGGCTGTGAGGCCAGGTTTGTAGAGTGTGTCCTAAGTGGAAGTTAGGGGGTGAGGGAGCTGTGCAGGTTGGAAGATGTAGTTAAGGGTTGGAGGAAGGCTATCCGTCACTCAGCAGCTGTGAGCTGTCCAGCCAGGGCAGCAGTTCTGCCCGAGGAGTGACTGCAGGCAGTGGGCCAGGATCCGGGCGAACTTGGAGAGTCAGAGGTTAGCTGAGAGAGGAGGGATAGAGGCATATGTCGGGCTCACTGACGGAGACTGAGGCTGGGGGGAAATTAGGTTAGAGGCGTCACAGATTTTGCTCTCGATTTAAGCAGAAATGACCTGCTCAGTCAGAACAGATTGTTCCAGATCACAATGTAAACTATGTCTACTGCCACTCAGAGTAGAAAGAGGTTTTTAAATGATAAATGGAATGAGACAGTGTCAGCGCTGTCTGCAGCTGACAGCTGATTGAAGAAGCAATATACCTGCAACTACTAGATGCTGCAATGTTTGCTATGAATTTAAAACCTGCAGAATGTTCTGTTACAGGCACAGAGGCGAGTTCAAACTGTCTGATCCAGAAAAAGCCTCCATGTTTTTAAATAACCTCTTGTACTTTCTGGTCACTTAAACCGTTTTGACCTTCAGGACTTGACTGCAAATGACCCCTTTACAAACTAGAGGTAGTTGCAGACTAAGAGAGGCTGTCTACTAAAACATGGTCACGAAAAGGGTGAAATGTAAGAGTGGAGCTGATAGCCTCCTGCTGAAATTCCATGAAGTGAGATTTTGGATTTGCATCCCTGTGTCATTCAGACTTGTAAACAAAGACAGATAAATATCACATGCTTCTTCATCTTCGACACATGACGGGCTATAGATTACATCGGGATGTAGGACAAGGGTCTCGTTTGCATGAGGCTGAAATGATCAGTGTGAAAAATTAAAAATGTGAATATAATGTGATCCCTGCACAGCCAGACACTCATGCTTTTGGGTAGTAGTTAAGATATGTATCATTGCTGAGGCTAGCCTAGCCCAGCAGTGATTCAGGGGAGGTGCTGGTACTGTTATGTAACCTACTGGGATGCTGCCAGCAGCAGAGACCCCAGATCATTCTGTCAAGCTGAGAGTAGGAGTGAAAAGGAGAGGGAAGAATAGGATGGAGGGACTGAGAGATGGCGAGAAAGCGAAGGAATTAACGTGGAGAGAAAGAAGAAGAAATGCAGAAAGAACTGAATATTCCAAAAGGTAGAAAAAATATAAAAATTAAAGAGAGGAGGGACGGAAGGAAAAGTTGTTTTACTCTTATCCCTGCAAACAGCTGCAACCGACACAATCCAGCTGCATGTCTTCTTTCTTTTATAACAGTAATTCTTTCATGGCATTAGGTATTCTCCATAATTCCCAAAAAATCATTAACACACATGAAATGATACAACATAATTGCAACAACACGCTTTTGGTCATATTTTCACTGGACATGCTTCATATCTTTATGCATGTGGTGATAGATAGATCTATGAACATTGGAGTTTATGAAACTGCAGCACAAATCTGTGCTTCCTAGCAACACGGCAAAACAGATTGAGTCCAAACAACGGGACACCAAATGTCGTAGCTTTTGGTGAATGTAAACAGCATCCAGTCTAATAAACACACAGGCTGGAGAATATTTATGCAACACAGGCAAGTCCTGCAAGAAGCTTAGATCTTAAGTGTGTCCAGCACACCACGCACACACCCACAGGCTACCCGTGACTCACCCTCACACACACACACACACACACACACACACACACACACACACACACACACACTTTTCACAACTGGTGTCACTGTCAGAATCTGGACATGCTCTTCTGGGAATTGGTAGCCTTCCATTTTTTCATTAAAAAAATGTTTTTTGACTGTGTGTCCTGAGAGCAAGGTATTTGAACAAGCACAGACACACACATACATGTTTGATTTACAATCCTGCAAATTCCTGTTAGATAATGAGAAGTGTGAGAGCATATCCAAAAAAACCTCACTCAGATCTGTTGCCTAAAGCTAAAGAAAAACACTTCGCAGGTCTGCTCGTAGCAACAAGAACACAATGCTTGCACACCCACAGGTACAAGCCCACTCATGTAGCTCAGTGATCTTTAAAGACACACAAGCACACATCTTGCAACGTGCAATTCAGTTTCAAAGCTGACAGATGGACACACATTTACCCCAGCTAATATCCGTTTTTTATCACTTGAATGCAACATGCTGTGTACAACATGAAACCTTTTGATATTCTGTTTCACAAACACAGTTATGCTGCGGTGTGTATTTTGAGCACAGCTACAGCACACTTTTGCACATTTATAATTGGTGCTGTGAGTAGCAAGACAGAAAATGAAGGCAATAGAGTGCTTTATTAATGAGAATGTGTGCTGCCTTCACATTACTGCAATAGTTGTGCATTATATGGCAGGGGTAATTGTAATCCTGTATTGGAATGATAGTATTGGAATAATACTATATTACTAACATGGTACCAAACATACTAAACCCAATGTTATCCACTTAAAAACTGGAAGTGTAAAATATGGAAACGAGGTAATCCCAGTGCAATAGGAAATAAATTGACTGGCTATTTTATTTATGCAATAATAACTCTGCCATAGACTGGCAACCTGGCCAGGCTGTACCACGCCTCTTGCCCTGTGGCAGGTGGAACAGGCTCCAGCCTGTCATCGTATACTGGGTAAGCGGTTAAGACGATGAATGAGTGGATGGACCGTGACAGTCAATCTTGCTGTTTTTCAGCGCAGCAACAAATTTCTAATTTATTTTATCTTTACATCTTTCTTTTCTTTTCTTTACGAACTACCACAAATTGGCCTTTTTTTTTAAAAAATGTATTGAATACATTCAGTAAACTGGATGTGAATTAATTAGAAAATTACAATGGAAAACTACTAAACGATGCACACAATTTTTATAAGAAAAATCTGGCCTGACAATTCAGTTCTTGGCCTGTTCAAATTTTCTTTCTAGGAGTTTTAATAAAAGAAAAAGGTTATTTTTCTGCAAATTTATTTTAATTTAAAATCAATCTGAAAAGAATTGCATGCGTCACACTTTAACATGTTTTACATGTCTTTGTCTCTGTAATTACACTTCCTAATATGCTAGATGGCAATGCTGTGTTTAGGTTCTTCTTGTATGCAAACAGAGTTGAATGAACCCAGCAGTTCATGCAGAATTAGGAGTAATACATTATATCTTTGCTAAAATGACTGCAATGCAAAGAAGAGACAAGATTTTTGAACAATTTGAGTTTACTCACGACAGACTGAGGAAACTGCTCATGCTACACTGTTAAATTATTGCCTGTTGTGCTAGCATCAGCATTATAAGGCAGTCTGACAGAATTATAGCCAAATCAATGTGAAAAAAATGTATTATTACCAAACAGAATGTGTTGGGTTTTTTGGTTGTTTTTTTTTTGCGAAGGTAAAAGTCAAGTTGGAGTGGAATTGGCACAGAATTGCATAGATTTGAGGCTGACTGGCCCGACACCGATCATGGCCAGTCAGCTGAAAACTGGCAGATTCTGTTCATCAATCAATTGATCAGTGAATCTCTAAAATTATGCTCAGGTTGTGTAGTCCCTCACTTAGAGTTCCAGGCAAGTGCAAAACAAAAAAAAGAAACTGTGAGAGTGAAAACAAACAAAGAAGACGAGGCGAGCACGTAGCTTAGGTCACATTTTCTTCTAATCTATTACATCTACTACTTCCTGAACAAAGACAGTCTGTTAACTAGCTGCAAGCAGGAGAAATAATTATGATTTTAAACAATAATTTCGGTCCTTCTTGCTACACTTGGATGGAATTGCACATGTACAGATAAATATCTGGACAGTTGCATTGTGTTTTTCAGCCTTTTTATGGTCACCTTCATTTGCATCCACATCTCCTAAGAACTTATATCTAGAGTTGCAATGATCTTGCAGGCATCTTTTATCAATTGTTCTTTTTGAGCCTCTGAAAGTCTGCGCTTCAATCATGCCTTGATTTCTTGATTTAAAATTCACTGTAGTGGTGTACAGAGGTATAAGACAAAAACTGTGTCATGTTTCAAAACCTCCTGCAGCTAACTGAAGGTTAGCTGCAGGAGGCCTGCACCTGCTGTCACAGGTGCAGGCTGTGGGAACAAGTAGGCCCACAAACAGAAGACATGTGCTCTATGATCATCACCAACCCAGTGTGCTCTGGTGTTTCTGAATAATAGAAGACCTATTAGCCTGTGACTCACCTGCCAACACCAAATGTGGCGCACTTAGTGTTCGCTGATGAATGTAACAGAGGTCACCGTGAACTGGCAGGACTCCTGTTTCATCAGGATGACTCAGACACGAGTCACAAGAATCAAAAATCGGGGCTGTAGGCTAGGATGTGCCTAGCATACATTATTAAAGCTATATGTGAAACACACAAAGAAGAACCACCAACATTTGTCATAACAAATGACAAATCTTAAGTATTTTCTCTCTGACATGTCACCTCTTTAGCTAAATAAACTGGAAAATTGTTTTAAGTTCCAGTAAGTGTGAGAACAGAGTTGTCTTTCTGCACAAACAAGAATATCTGTTGACAACGCTCGATAACATCAAACCTTTCACCAATCTGCAGAGATTGGGAAACTCTCGTAGAGGTTACGTCACATCTCAAGCATTCCTACACTCGACTAAAAACAAAGCTGTGTGTGGCTGGATTGAATTTCTTGAGTTCGTTCTAGACTTTACAAAGTCATTTGAGGTTTCTGCATTTTGACACATTTCTTTCTTGCAGGTTTATATGCTTTTGTGTTATGTCTTTTGCTTTTGCAATGAACGCAAACCACATTTAAAGTTTTGTGTGTCTGTTTAGTCCCTGTAAAAAATCTGCCTTGTAATAGAACATGAAAGATCTTTTTAATCAGCATCGCGACACATCTGCAAATATGTCATGTGACTAATGATGAGTTTTCTTGAAAGCAAAGGTAGAAGAATGGGTAGCACTAGCAGCTAGCTGTCTATGAAGCTCAATCGTTTCGTACGCTTGGATCTGCACCTGCATGTCACTTAAACTCTTGTAATAAATAGAAACCTGTGTCCCCAAAGGTCTGTGTCTAATAAAAACTCTGCTGAAGCAAATTAAGAGCCAGGCTTTTATTAGATGTTATATACAGTAACAGAAAAAGGAGAGGAGAGGATGAAGCAGAAAGAGCCCTATAAAACTCTAAAGAGCACCTGAAGGAAAGAGACTTGTAAGAATACAATCAGTAAGTATTAAAAAGACTTTCTCAAGCCAGAAAAAAAATCTCTATCAGATGCTTGTGTGCTGTAATGTGCACTCAGTCCAACAGTTTTTTAAATTTGTAAAACTCTGTCTTTGTTTGCTGACGGCCTGCCCAGGAGTTTGTTGTTGTACATCTGAAGGAAGAAAAAAAGTTGTTTCCTCTGCAACTAGGGCAGGAGGTTAGGGGGTTTGCTACAATAAAAATTATTTTCAGATGTTGGAGTTATGTAACAGTGTTACGAAGCTGTCATCCCAGCACTGGGAGCTCCCTTTCTGCTGCTCTTGCTCTCTGTTTTTCCCTCTGTTTCTCTGAAAGTCTCATTTTGCTGAACACGACCTGAACCCCCACCCCCCGTCCTCCTCCTTACCCAGTCGTTTCTGTTTTACAATAAAGGTTCACAGAACCAGATGCTAACAGCTGCCAGCTGGCTTGTGGGTCTTTCGGTGCTTGCGCACTTATAGATGCTTCTGTTTCCTTCAACAGCATACAATCAGAGCTCGTTTAGACTACTTTTCATTGACATGATGTGACAGAGTGAGGGGTGCTGCTGCAAGCTGGTCAACAAAAGAACCTTTGACTGCGTTTAAAAGGAGTGGGCTTAATTAGTTCCACTGCTTTTAAAAAGCAGAATTAATTTTCTCTTTCGGCCATCTGATGAATAATCATGTGAGGAAGTCAAATCAAATAAAGTAGTAGTAGTTAAAATAGGCAGGACTTCAAACCTCTGAGCTCCTTAACGCATATGTGAAAAGTCAAAGCTACAAACCAAACCAGCCTGTAAAGATGCAGCTCAGTAGTACAGACTAGTTATGACTTGCTCCAGCTGTGACATTTGAGGATTATCGGCGGTATTTCAGGTAGATCATATTGAGGTTATATCTGATTAGGATCTGGGAAAAGGTTTGTGCTTGTTTTTTATTATTCTATTTGCACTTGTGCTAATTGAACCAATTAGTATTCCGTGCATTTGGATATCTGACTGTAGCACTTTGCAGTAGAAATAACCAAATAAGTACGTTGCAAAGTATAACCTGTCTTTGAAGTTTTGTTACCTCTGACAGCTGACAAAAGCACAAAACTTGATTCCTCTTTGGAGTGAAGCTGAAGTTCAGCAGTAGGTCAGTCAGGGATTATGCATCTGATAAACCCGGGACTTCTACTGTTCCCTCATCCCCAAACATGTAAAGAGCTGCCTTTTCCTGTGAGTTTGCTACTTTAATTACAACTATAAAGCAAAGTAAATGATTAAGTTCAGCCTTGTTGCTGCATTTGGTGGTTTGTTAAAAATTCCACGTCTTTTCCTAATGATTACCCACATTGCTACAATGGCTAAAAGTCTCCTCGGTTCAGGATGACGCTGAGTAATCCCCTGCCTGATGTCAGTGAGTCCCAGGAAACAGTGCTGGTAAATTCCACAGAAGAGCGAGTGGGTGGGGGGAGAGCAGGGAGTAAAAAGGAAAAAAAATTGTTGCCTGTTTTCCTTGCTGGAATGTTAATGGCTGGTCTGACCTACGGTGGCCTGTCACTTGGCCTGGTTTGTTTCTTGGCAGCTCGGGTTTTGTTGAGTTCATCTGTTTAGTGCATTCTTTGTCCATCTGTAAACTTGCCTTTGACTACAAAGGCATCAATTCAAACATTCGGACATCGTGAAAAGATACAAGTGAGGAGTTTTGTCTGGCTCAGTGCTGATAATGTTACGCAAGTTTAAATTTACTTGTGTTGCGTCTAGTTTTTATATAATGTTGTAAATCCTTTTGCACTGGACAAATGATCCCAAACTATTTGATGTGTGTTTGGTGTAAAATGTTGCCTAAATAAAACACTGAAGTTAAAAGCGAGCTTAAACACTGGTGGTCAGTTAGTGAATAAACATGCCAAAACATTCTAGTTAATCCAGTTGACGGCAAATTTGTAAGGTGAGGTCTTTGCCACTTTGTGGAAGAGGTGCTAGTTCCCAAGGATGTATTTATTCAGTCAGAATTCATTAACTCTTATTCGATAATTAACATACTTGGAATCTCGTTGCCTAAAATGATTGCTTTGAAGACCAGGACCAGATCTGCAATCGCCCAGTCGGTTACTGTCTTCAAAGTGATTTTGAGGCATCAAGGCAGTGATAAGATGGCAATAAAATAGAGTCAGTCTGCTATCAGTCTGCTATCAGTTTGTGATTAATCAACAAGGAGACACAAACCCCTTCTGGATTGTGTCATGAAGGGAATTTTGAATAAAAAGGCTGCTGCAGTGCTAGCCGCTGTGATCAGACTGAAATCAGCTATTTCTATTTAATTAAAAAAGACTTAAAAATACCACAGAGAGGCGGTGTACTGAACGAAAAACACCACGGTGGACAAAGAATAGCGGAAACAGACACGTGTCTTTAAACAAAGGAAGTCCCAGAAATATGAATTACCACTTATAGTTTGAACTTTCAAATAAAAATTGAAATCAGGCTTTGAGATCAGAATTGAAGTAGCAGGCTTCAATATTAAACACTCAAGAGTTCAACATTATATTCTTCTTTTAACCTTTGAAGAAGGTGAGACCTTCAAGTCATTCTGTCTTCTACACAAAATGCGTCTCTTTTTCTATTATAAAGTCACAGAAATGTTTTTAGTGAAGGATAAAGGAAAATACCCAAGGCCAAATAACTTCAGTGGAAAGTACTGACGCCCAACAACACCCATCAGGTCAAAGGTTGTAGAGTCTAATACTTTACTCGAGCAGCGGTACAGTTTGGACACATTTTAAGCTTTCACCTCTCGATGGAATCAGACCCTTTGGAGTTTGCAGTGCTTTGTTGGTTTTTTGTGTAGTTATAGAGATCCTAGTATCAACTAATTCAAAGTAATTCTAAAGAAGATCATAACTCATCTATTAGTGTGGGTTACTGGTTACTACATAATCCTATTTAGTGGGGTAAATCCTGGGAAACTGTGAAACGTGCCTTCCACACACTGTGGTCAAGCTGATTTAAAACCATAAAATATTTGCCTGCATTACTGGCTCGCTCAGTACTGTTATTACAGGGGAATCACTGCCCCTGAGGTTTTTAGTTATGTGAAATATACAGCTGGCTGGACTGTAGAGGCTGAAAGCTGGTTACGAATAGTTGAAATGTTAATGTAACGAAGGATTTATGATTTTGAGCTGTGGAGGTGTAAATAAGCCAATATGTGTTTAGCATGCTGTGTCGCTTTGTGATGTGTGCAGTGCTGAGATTCAGCCTACACAGCCATGTCCTAATCCCAGCGTGTGCTGTCTTTTCTGTGTTTCCTGCCCAGACTGTGAATCATAACAGCAGGTGGACTTTAATCTCACACTCATAACGCACAGTAATTGTAGTCACCAGACAGGGTTTGTCTAAGGTGTTGTCTGTGTTTTTAGGTGCACTGCTGCCCTGTGTGATATCAGTGTAGTATGCTGTTCATTTCGAATTTGGTGTTTAAACCGGCTGCGGTTGAAGCCTCTCTGTGCTGAATGTATGGTAAAGTCTTCTTTTGTATCATAAAAAACTGATTTAGTTCAAGGAAATGGTTTTCTTGTATGTGTTTGGAGCTAGAGATGTGCATGCCTGTCTCAGAGTAACCTTATCCTGCGAGTGCACAGGTGATACCAAGCTGTATTTAGCCCCCTTATGGCCAGCTGGCCCTGCTATTTAAAACAGATTGAGGGGGAAGGGTGACTGTGGCCGTGGCCGGCGTTTACCGTCAGCAGACAGTAGTGCTGAACTTCAGAAGAATCTGAACATTTTAAGACCAGGTTTGGACTTTTGGATAAGTCGTTGGTTGCACCAGACCAATTAGACTGTTGTTGCTTTTCTAAAATGTTTTTTCCAGTAAGAGTGCAGATTTGTGTTCGCTGTCTTCCCTGAAGGGCAAACCGTTTGGAAAATCTTTCAGAATTTCGTTTGCGATTGGGTATCAAATCAGCCACTCTAAAAGTCAGCCTGTGACTCATCCTGGTATCAGATTTACTCAAGCATCTTTGGCAAAGGTCGTTTATGGTGCACGGAATCATTTCTACCTGTCTAATAAAAACTGTCCATAGCTTGTCTGAGTCATTGTTTTGTTTAGCCAGAGGAAGTTTTTATGAGCCGATCTTCCGTGTTGTTGCTTTGATTTTGATCAGCTTGCTGTGTTTGGGTTGAACGGCGAGCAGGTTTTCATGTTGGAGCCCCTCTGAGCTTGTAACTGTGAATGAATGGCAACAGCTGAGCAGGAAAACTTTATCAGCAGCCCTCACTGTGTGTGTGTGTGTGTGTGTGTGTGTGTGTGTGTGTGTGTGTGTGTGTGTGTGTGTGTGTGTGTGTGTGTGTGTGTGTGTGTGTGTGTGTGTGTGTGTGTGTGTGTGTGTGTGTGTGTGCGCGTCTCCCTGCATGTGTGTGAGATTCAGGAGGAGCTGCAATCAGAGCAGTCTCACTGGGGAATCTCTCTGCTGAGCTCACTGCTGTCCTCCCTTCCTCAGCCGCTGGCCTCTTTTCAGTTTCCTCCCTTTAGCTCTCTTGTTCTTTCTATCCACGACTCGTCCTGTGGATTTCTTTACCCCGGCTCATTGGGAAACTGCAGAACAGCGCTGTCGTGACTCGCCGACTGTCACTGCAAGGAAAGTAGAGCACAGGAGGCAGGAGAGAGAGAGCAAAGCTGAGACAGCCCAATCGATTTCTTTGATACAGAGAAGAAGCGCCGGGATAGAAGGGCAACGGCGGTAGCTGTGCTTTTCTTTGTCATTTTGGTTTAAAAGGAGATATTTGTTAACTTGGAACGGAGTCTTCTGAAGCATTTGAATCACATCTTTCCCTTGAGAAGAGAGGACAGCTTTTGACACGTCAAGGGTGCCCTTCTTCAGGGATACGGTCAAATCTGGGACTTGGGAGGAAATCTACTTTAAACCGTGGTGTTCAATGTTTACCTAATAATCAATCCCTATTCTGAATGATAATGCTGGACACCAACCATTGCCTGTCCTTTGAACCCTCCTTCCTGGACTCTCCTCCAATGGGAGATGACATGGAGAAGGCAGGACTGAAGATGGATCATGACAGACTTGTCTATCACAGCTTGAAAGAAGGTGGGCAATCTAGAGTCGGATCTGGAGATCTGTGTTGTGTTTTTGTTCCTGAGTTCACTGTACATTTTCAAAACAGGGCTTTATGGCCTAATATAAATAGCTAATGGGGTGTTGCTAAAGATAAGTGATAGAGTTTACTGGCTTGTGTAAGATGGAAGGAAGTTGAAGAGGTTTTAGGTTCTTTCTGATAAACCCTTTCAATAGAGCAGACTTGACCACTGTGAATTCAGGAAGTGCTGACAGCCGGGCCTGTGACGTCGGGCTAACTTTGCTCATTTCTTCAAGGTTAAAGCTTCCAAATAATATTTCAACATAAAAGGTCAAGTTAATGTTTAAAATAGTCAGTGTTCACCCCAAAAAATCATGCATATGTTTAAAGAAAGAAATGTGTTGACGTGCGTTCATTCACAAACCGCTTTCCCTAGTGTAGTTTGAATTTGGAAATAGTGTAACTGTGGTGGAAATTTACAAATGTCACATAAATGCTCCACACATTCATAAAGGTACAGACTTCAAAGGAAGACAGCTATAAAGACACTCTGAGTGTGTGCGCATGTTTATGTCTGTTCAAAAAGTGTGTCTATAACAGGCAGATTGTGGGTTGTAGTTTTCTCTAGAGCCCCGCCTCCAAACTCAATGAGCGAGCAACACATTTGTCACAGGAAACCAAAAGCATAAATAAATAACATAAATAATAAATAAATATAACACGTCCAGGTGCCGTTGTGAGTTTCAGCTTGGGTTTTAGACCAACAGTGCAATGAAATGGCTTTTGTTATTTTTTTATAATATTGAAAAGATTATTTAAGTCCTAGAGTCTAGGTTTTAGGGATTACGTTAAAAAAAATAGATTAAACAAAAGCTTTATAGGATAAGAGGTAGACTGAGGGTTCAGCACTTATTTGTGATGCTAAAACGTGGAATTAATTAACCTGAGAATGTGTTAATGTGAATGTGAGAGCCAAAAAACATGGCTTTGTGTGGATGTGTGCCCTCCGTACTGCACACAGATTAGGGCAAGTAACTCGAAGGGAAACACCAGTAACAGATTTTAGCCCAAATATGAGATCTCCACATCCCAATATTGGAAGTTTGAAGTGGATTGTAGAAATGGAGATCCATGCACCTTACTTCACCTACAGTGCAAGTTTCAGCTTTTATCTTTTTACAGTAGTGTCTTATTTCTAAAGTATTTTGGGATGTATTAAATATGACTGTGTGACACTTGTTGCCACTGTGCATGTTTGGGATTTAGATGTGGTGTGCAAAAGGCTCAAAAAAACATGGCGTTCCAAAAAAATGAAGTCATCCAACACTGACATACTATCAAAAATTAGCCTAATTTGGTATGGTCCGTGCAACAGTAAAAAGGCTTCACTTTGTTTATAACCAGCGTTACGAGCATGGACCAGAGTCTCAGATGACTGGCTGCAGATGAAACAAAACATTCCTGTGAGGTTAGAATGACTGAAGATGGATGGAGTCTAGAGAAAAGCAAAGGGATTAAAAAAAGCCATCAGTTAAAAATTATTAATCCCGGTGTGCTTTTTGCTTACTCTGAAGTATGAGTGACACAAACTGCAAAAGCTGCAAAAGCCATTATCCGTCTGTTCTCACTTGAACTTTAAGGATGATTAGTATTCACCGCACCTCTCCGTGTTGTCATCCTGCTTCTCGGCACAGCGCAGCAGAGGAAAGGCAGCGGGAGTGAGTCCAAGGTGTGAATGGCCTTAACCTTGCATTGTTTCTGCCCTTTTAGTTCTCTAGCTTCTTTCCACTCTCACTGATGTGCGAAACATTCGCTGCGGTCATGCGCTGCGTTCGCCTCTCCGTTCAGCACATGCAATTGAACGGTGCTACCGTGCGAAAGATGAGAACATCTTTCCCGATTAAAAAACATTTCCAAAGCCAGTGCCAAGCGTAACGTCTGTTCAAAGCGTCTGCAGGGCTCGTCTTTAGGTGGGTATGTGGCACACGCTCTGTGGGCCCTGAAGCCTTTTGCCTTCATGTGTGTCACTCGGGTTGGTGCGCGCAGGCTTAGTCGTGCCAAGCCAGGGGTCTTTGGGGACAGTGACGAACTCAGACATGTTTAATCAGATCTACTGACACATGAGCACAGCAGGCTTAGCCCAGTTGGCCACCAGCATCCCAATTCATCCTCGTTCTTCTTCTAATGTGACTTTTTACCTGTACAGCCTACTTTTAGACAATTATGATGACTTGAAACCGATCTGATCTTGACATTTAGGAAATAAAAGCTCTATAAGTTCAGGTAAAGATTTCATTATTGGTGATTTGTTGTAAAGTTAAGCTTGTGAAAGGTTTAAAGAAAGCCATGACTTTAGTTGCCGGGGAGAAAAAGTGTTTTGTTTTGGGGGTTTTTATGTACACCCACACAGAGATCTTAGAAATAACAAATCAATGTGCAAATCATAGTGTTAGTTCTCTGACGTTTGCAACGACGAGTTTAATCAAAAGATCGAACAAGCAAATTGTCTTCAAATAAGCCACCTGCTGTCATTTCCTCTGCTTAATCTAAAATCTTCAAACGCTTGCATCTCTGCTGTCTTTCTCTTTCTCCCTTGTCTTTCTTTGCTCTAACTTTTTATGAGTGTAGTAGCAAGCTTTGGCTGTGGCCTAGTATCCCAATAAAACTGTCCTGCCTTTTCATCCATTTTCTTAAATTAACCAGAATGGCCTTCAAACCTGATTTAAGTCCCAGAGCATGTCCTGGTCGCAAAACACAAAGACACATCCCTCCTCTTTTTTCCCAAGCAGGAATCTGCTTACAGTTAACAAAACATCACTATCCTTGTTGGTTATGTTTTTGTCCACTATCTTATCTTATTATAAGTTCTTGCTGCAGTGCATGTAACCATAGCCACAGTCGTAGTGCAAAAGTTTTCATTTGTCTTTCTGGCACCCATTTAAAGTTTGTTTTGTGGTTAATCCAGAACAAACAGTTCACAGCCTCCAAGTGGTTTTTGTCTGTCTGTTATACTCCTGTCTTTGTTGCTATGCTGCAAGCAAGCAGTATTTATTTGTGTAGGACTAGAGTCACAAAGTGCTGTACAAAACACATGACAGTTTAGTTCAGCAGACAAAAACTAGGATTAAAAGCACTGCAACATTAGGAAAAGTGGAATTAAAGTAGATACAAAATGAGAAGAAAAGTTAAGAAAGAAGACAAAATAACAGGCAGTGGTGCATACATGATTATTTTATGCACATGAATCGACAGTTTCAGCACTGCTACATTTTTCGCTCCATGATTGTCTGCCAGAGACTTCTGCAATGTTGGGGTTGGAGGTTTATTGATAGCTGACGCTTTATTATTATAGCCAACCATTGGAGCCAGTGTTGCAACTGTACTGAGCTCATCAGCTTGGTGTTTAGGGGGGACAGGAAAGAGAGGGCGGGAGAAAACTGGAGTATCCTGGGGGAGGGATAGAAGATGTGGAGGGGATTATGGATAGAGGGAAAGTGTAAGAGTCTCTTTCTAAGAATAAACCTTCCTTCCCTGGAAGCCCCGTGTGGCATGGCATCTAATGCCGCATGGCACGGTCAGTCTGTATCAGTGTGTGTCTGTGTGTGCACGTTCCTTTATTGAAAGTGTTTTCCTGTGCGTTTGCTACTGAGACAAAATGAGTGCTGTCAGCTGCTGTTCAGGCAAGACCATATAGATCGACTCGCCTAAGTGTGTTTAGGCGTGCGTGTTTATAATGTTAAATGTCAAATGGCAAGTTATTGCTTCTAGAGAGGAGTCGGTAGTGTTAGACTGATACTTTCAGACTTGGAGCATACACACTGCAGAGGGGAGCCAGGATCGCCAGCAAGAATTTGGAGCCAAAGAGTGACATTTAGTTGCACAGGCTCTGACATTAATTCATGGCTCTTGCGGCGTTCCCGTCTAGGCGAGGATTCCTTGTCATAACACAGAGGCAGCACCGCAGCAGCAACAGCTATATCGTGAGCTAGACAGAGTAGCAGTGATGTCACTTTGTTGGCGAGGAAGAACAGGTGCTGCTTGACTGAAGAAGCAAACACAACCCTAGCTAGAAATGCTTGGGAATCTTCAGTGGTTTGCACCACACTGTATATACACACACACACACACAAATAGATACGTAGCCCTTCAGTAAGGATCGCTGGGACAACTTGAGCAGGAGCGTCAGCTGAATGTTTACATCAGTAGTGAAGTTACTTGGTATAACAACATACTGCTTCCTCTTCTGATACTGTTAATCTCTTGGAAATAAAAGATAAACAATGACATGGAAAGACATCATGCACTGTCACTTACTTACTTGCTTACAAGCTAAAAAAAATCATCACACACAAGTGTCTGCAGCCATTCTGTGTGTCTTTTTTCATGGGTGGTATGTTTGTGTGATGTGATGGTTGACTAAATAGTTCAGGTCACTTCCCTAAATTGCTGTCGTGTTGCAACGAAGCCAACATGACAGTGATGAAATGCTGTGTACTTGTGATCTTGCAGGTGTCTATATGTAATTGTTAGTTTGTTATATTTGTGTCTTTGCTTTGTTTAAACGATAGCCAGCTCATTTCTAATTTATTATCCGGTTACAATGATGACGCCAGACAATGTGGGCTCGTTAAAACTTTAAAAAAGTATCATGATGAGGAGGACTGTGCCACACAGCACTCAACAACTGACATTTTATTTGTTTAGAAATGTCAGACATAGTCCAACTCTTTCTGTCCAGCTTTGTGTTCCTTACAGTTCTCCCCCACCCCGCCTCTCCATTATGTAACAAGAGCTTCCTGTTTTGAAATGACGATGCAATCGGCCCATTTGAAAAGGAAAAAGGAAAAAAAAAGTAATTTAGCTTCACATCGGAGCTTTTATTTTTTCATTTCTTTTAATTTTTTCTTTAATTTCTTATAGCAGCATTATGCCTTAGTGTTCTGTATCTCTCACTCTTTGATGGATGTTTGCTGCTTTTTCACACATCTGTGCTCAGAAACAGGAAGTGTGTCTACACACACAACCACCTTGTACCCGCCTCCTTTGTAACTTCAAAAAAAAAAAAAAAGATGCATGCGAGGCAGGGAGACTGGAGAATGAACCGGTTGCCACAGAGTAAAGGTCCTCGTCGTGTCAGTCATATATGTTCCTTTATGTGCTTATTTACCTAAATATTGTGGATCTGTTGCTGATTGTAAGGCTTTACGGGCACAGAGCTTCACCGCTGCAGTTTCTTAATCTCCCCGGCCGTCACTGACTGTCTTCTCTTCTTTCTCCTCTTACCTCCTGTGTCTCCATGCAGTCCTCCAGCTCAAACTTCAGCAGAGACGCACACGAGAGGAGCTGGTCAGCCAAGGGATCATGCCACGTAAGTCTGCTGAGTGTGTTTTACTTGCTTTTTTGCTTTTTTTAAGCTCATGAACCAAAGTATATATCGTCAATGTACGGTAGTCTGACTTTAAGTGTGCTTTGAGACGCTCAACTCATCGAGTTTTACCCAAAGAAAGCACTTCTTTATTGTCTGGAACAGACAGTATCATCTCGTTTTTAGAAACTCGCAGAAAGCAGAAAACAGGAGCTTTGGCTGTGAGCTGAGGTCAAACTGCTAACCCTTTCCTGTTTCAGGATTACACACCAAATCTTAAACAGTCACCCACTAACAAAGTCGCTACCTGATGCTAGATGCTAAACGATACTCACGTATTTTTGGAATGTCGTTTAATTCACATCCCGCTGACACATATTGGTTCTCAACAACAGAACCTGGATATGTTGGTAAATAGCGTCTGTCAGTCTGTGCCGTATATGCTGTCATATGATGGGTTGCATAGTGAAGGTCTGGAATGTCGTTTCTTGTTTTTTGCTGAAAATGTCGTCTCTTATCGGCATTATCAGTATGAGTATGTGTGTTCTGCAAGTGTCATATTTAGCTGTATCTTTGCACCACTTTGTGTTATCAAATAGGGCAGCTTCCTCTTTATGTCTATCCACTTCCTGTTTCAGGGTTCCTCACATCACAAGAGTCAGAAATATAGTTTTAAAAGTTTCCCTCCGTTTCTGTGTAGAACCGAAAGCACTCTGCTTTTTCGTTTTTCCAAGAAGACTTTTGGTTTGAATTAAAAGTGTGCAAGCGAGTGTTCGCCCTCATACTGTAGACGTGGTAGCCAACATTCATTCTAACTGAGTAGATTTTCAAATGGAGATTAAATACCTGTTAGATTGCCCAATAGGCCTGTTCAGACATACAAACTTTGACGTACAGATTATGTTAGCTGTGTGTTAAGAAGGGTATCAGGGAAACAAGTAACTGTGAATAGATGGTAACATGTGGCACAGCTGTTGTCATATTTTGTTTTTGACAAAAGCAGATGCGATTGAAAAGATACACCATGCAAGCTGCTGTCAGCCTGCAGTGCTGCACATTCGGTTTACATAACAGTTTAAGTGTTAGATACATAAGAGTACCATAAAGTGATGACTGAGGGTTTGTTTTGGTGGGCAGCATGGAGCCTTCCAGTGAACCATTTAAGTAGTCTAGTAAATCGCTCTGTGTCCTCTTTTCTGCAACAGGCCTCGTGCCAGATTGTTGCAGATTTAGGATCAACATGTTTGGATTGACTATTTCGCTTTCCAGCTTCTCCTCTGTGGAGATTCCTAAAGAAAAAAAAAGTATAGCTGTGGGTTTAAATGAGATTTTAGATTGCTCCCAAGTCGATGACTTTGTTGACTACAGAAATCCTCTTTTAAATTGTTTCTCCGAGATGCAGAAAGATGGGGTAAAGGTTGTTCAGGCATCAGGTTCGCTGTCGTGTTATAGTTCAGTAAAGATCATATGAACCGTTCTCTTCACTTCTCGCTTCATCTTCGATCAATTTTCACGGTAACTGTATCTTGTTGACAGGAACAAACTTTGCCAAGTAGTTCCACATTGCTCCACACCCTGATCACTTTCCAGCAAAGAAAAAATAGTCTTTATATTTATTAATGACTCTGTAATTACTGTTGTTTGCTGGATTTTTGAAACATAAAAAAACAAAATCTGAAAATTTCACTTACAATGTCAATACATGGTTTGTTTTAGTCAACATAGAACCTTCAAAGGTGACATAAATGATCCGGTGTTTTCTGTCACTTCTCTAATTCTTACATTTAAATGTCCTTTGTGCTGTGTTTTCTGGTACTAAAAAAAGACTTTTATGTCTGAGTGCTGAGGTAGGGTCAGTTCCTCCTGTGGTATCAAATCCTCACACTGGTTTTGCAACTGAAGCTGGTGTGAATGAATAACTTTCCACTTTCAAACACTTTCGTGAGGTTCCTGAACACAGACCTTGACTGTCCAGCTGTGAGCAAAAGTCAGTTAATCGTCATTTAAGAATGCCATCAAATCTAAAGTTTTGTAGCATTAACATATTTTGTTGCTCCGCTGTATGAAAAACTGGGCTATGTGAGAAGAAACCACCAATGTTTTTATAGTGAAACTGTAGCTAATGGGGTCAGGGAGGTTGTGGTGTTTCACAGGGGAAAGTTCTGAACAGTGTTATGTGCCCAGCTATAAGAATAGGCTTGAAAATGCTGTTTTTGAGCCGAATGTTTTCACTTCCTCCTGGCATGTTCAAATAACTGTTTAGTGTTTTCTTCCCCATGAAGTTTCAGTTTAAAAGTGCTTCAGGAGCAACATCGTGAAAGAAGAACTGTTGATCCAGTAGCTCGTTTTGGGAGTTTAATTTGCACCTAGTTCTATTGGTGTGTGCGTGTTTTGGTGTTTCTAATTCTTTTAATGTTTGAGTATATCCAGTTATAGGTTACATATGCAATGATCATTTACACATCATAAAAAACTAGCTGCTTTGGGTCTTTTCTCTTTCCGTTTAAGCCATCTTTCTTCTGATTGGCTGCCTCTTGCAAATAGAAGGTTCAAACTGCAGGGGTTACATGAGAAACTGGGACTGGTGGGGACGGCCGCACCAATAAGCACCAATGACATAATGGCTCACAGGCCAACAGACTCATTGTCCATTCTTTTATGCATTTGGTGAACAAGGTCATAACCTAACATTTATTTCCCAATGAATGCCAGTAAGAGTCTGATATGATTAAAATAAAACCAGCCCAGCCTTCCCTTCCCCAAGGAAATGTTGTTTTCATTGAACATCATATTAAAGCAATTAATCTGTGTTTAAGTAGTTTATGGGCCCAGTTTGTCCTTGTGGTGTTATTATTGTGATCCAGACCACTCGTTGGTCATATTACAACTGGTATTCTTTGAACGCCAGGGGTTGTGACACAAGGAATGCTTCCGACCCCCACCCAGTCATCTGTGGTGCACATACAGTTGACGCCCTGCTGTAGCCAGAATGTCCTATCTCAAACACCCTTGGCAGGGATTTCACCAACTCTTGACCAATCAGACGATCGCTGTCTTACATCATTATAACTGCCGCTGTCCTCTGAATATCCTTCCCCAAAATCGGAGCGGGCATCTCCCCTGTCTGTTTAGCTTTTCTAAAACCTCGACTTTATATTTGTGGTTAAAAAGAGTTTGATGTCTAGCGCTTTGTTTTTTGGATAGAAATGATCTTCTAGGCTCAAAAAATCTGTGATGGGAGATGGACTGTAAAACTTTTTGTTTCCTTGCACCGGACCTTTCTGCAAACTGAATAATTATAAAAGTGTAAGATAAAATGCAAAATATATGACGCTTTGGACTCATTTTTCATGTTGACCACCTCTTTCACCTCAAAGGTAATACAGATTTTTTTTCTTTTTACACAATTTTAGCCAGCTGAAATTGCTTTTATGCATTTCCCTCTTACAAAAATACTGCATAGACGTTCACTCCCCCACCCCATACACTGGTCATGGCTGAGCAATGAAGTGATGAATCTAGACTTTCGCTGGGTGTGCTGCACTCTATTCATCAGCCTCTCTTCTGCTGCTCGCTCCTTTTTAAAGAGCCATTCCAGACTCTGTTCATCAAGAATTGATGTCCCTCAGCTACAGACCATCTGCCAGACTTATTGCAGATAGTTTGACCTCTGAAATGCAGTTTCTTTAGACTTACCTTTTGTCATGGAAAAACTTAGAACGCACCACAATCTGCAGCACGTTTCTGTGTAAAATACCAATAAAAGTATAATGAAGCTGGGCTATATGTAACCTGTAATCTTTATAAGTGTTTGTATTCCCTTTTTAACACTGTGTAATTCTAAATAACAGATCAAAACAAAGCTGAATGTGTCCAAAAGTGTCTAACGTCAGTTCAAAGTATGAGAAAGAACATTTGGAAACTTTGGAATACGTGGAAAACTCTTGCTGAATAATGAACAGTGTGTTCTCATTTAGGTTAATGAAACTGCTGAGTGAATGTTTGGTACAGTTTGCGCTCATGGTTTTAGTCATATTGTTCCATTAAATCAAGCTCATCTAAACTACTTCACTACCACTGACCACATCGCGACACTTCCTGCAGCTGCCTTGGTGTTTGAGTTGCAATGAGAATAAACGTAACACGACTGATGTGAAAAGCGTAGTGAAAGGCCGAGGAAACGCTGGCAGTAACGGTTTTCTCGGTGATAACTGAGGTGGATGTGCACCACACTCAGCAGCAGAGGCTGATCTGCCTACTGAGTTGTCATCAGAGTGTGTGGTTTAGAATAGCACTCCTGACCTTCTCTGCCAGAAGCCACTTCTGCTTTGAGTCTGTCTTTGACTGTAGCCGTACAGGTTCTTACATTTTTGCTTGCTGAAAGGAGCATCACGACTTCCTTCACAGTCGGTCTGAACTGCATTAATCTTGGCTTTTTGTTTCTCCTCCTGTTCCCCCTCCCTCTCCATGCAGCACTGAAGAGCCCAGCAGCCTTTCACGAACAGCGGAGGAGTCTAGAGCGAGCAAGGGTGAGAGCCATAAGAACAATGAGTCTCCTGCAGTCTCAGTGGATTTTCTTCAGAGAGGCAAAAGACAAACAAACAAAAAAAGCCCACAAGAACCAAAAAATTGAAAGCTTGGACGCCACGGATACAGATTGGTTGTAGTTGGGTTATCGTACAGATAATTTCTGGTTAGTTGACGTTTCTGCAAAATTGTTGTGAGCTGCAGAGCCAGGAAATGATGAAAACAAGTTAATCACAGTTTAATCAGAGTGACATGGAAACAAAAGCATATATTAAACTGACAGAATAATACTTAATGGTGTTGTAGCAATTTGGAGTTCATGTGATTTTGGCATCTTGTTTTCTTCCCAGACTGAGGACTACCTAAAGAGGAAGATCCGGAGTCGTCCTGAGCGCTCCGAGCTGGTCAGGATGCACATTCTGGAGGGTGCGTGTTTTTTATTTGTTTTTTTAATCGGCAAGTGCCAGTATTGTCAAAAAGTCACATTTTAAGCTTTGTAAAATACCTAGACAAAAACAGAACCAAATCTTTATGAAGAGGTTAATGTATAGTTCCTCCTTCATATTTCTGCTTGAAGCAATTCCGTGTTTTTTGAGGGTATTGCTTCTGTATCTTAAAATTCGGTAGTTCGGTTCAGGCGCTGTGAAAACTCTTTTATAAAATGTGTTTCAGCATGTTGTCTTCATGAGGCAAGGTGCTTATCTTCACATTTTCACATTCATTTTAATATATGTGTTTGTGGTTTAAAGTGTTGTGTTTGTTATGATTTTTTTGAAGCAGCTGGTTTGACTGTTGGTTTAGTTTCTTTTAAATTAGGTTGAAGTCAAATTGAGGAAGTGTTAAAATAGGCTAAAACCTGTTGTAACGTATTTAACAGATCCACAGAGGATTATATGTGTGTGAATCACTTGATTAATAAATGCACATGTATCCATATCGGCCTGCTGTGCCCTCTGCAGAGACGTCGGCAGAGCCGTCTCTGCAGGCTAAGCAGCTGCAGCTGAAGAGAGCACGACTGGCCGACGACCTCAATGACAAAATCTCTCACAGACCGGGTCCCATCGAGCTGGTCCACAAGAACATCCTGTCTGTTAACTGCCATCTGCAGCACTCACTCCCAGGTAATAACACACACCTCATCAGCGTTCACCTGTACGCGTCTCAGCTCGGGAAAAGAAAATGTCTTCATTGATGGCCTTGCTCTTTCTTTCTAATGTAATCACAAGTTTAAGTCGTTGGGAAGGTTTGATTGCACCTGCGATCAACTTCGTCAACGTTATCGTCGTTTCACCTGTGTTTCATCTGCTGCACCTTCCCGTGTGTGAGAACGTGCACCCGCAGTTAAACTGAGAGCAGGAAAAGGAAAAGCTGGGGTGACCTTAAATGACAGTAAAGCACAGTAACGACACTGAGATGAAGTGAAAACGAGTGAAAATAAATGAGCATTGTATAAAAGTCTCTTTCTGAGGAATAATCACTGGTGCAGGATTGGTGCTCATTATCAGTAGATGCTTAAAGTCCCGAAATACACAAGTTTTACAAATAAATGCCTGAAAAAATAAATCTTATCTCATGATAACGATCGTACTGTATGCATTTATTTATGTCTGCATGCAGGCTAGCATCTCCTTAACGAGTAGGCCCACACAACATCGTCACACGTATAGCGATCATTAAGATCTGTATTTTCGTTTTTTTAAACTGCTCATTCTTTATATGTCTTTATTATTTCATCATCTTGCTGGTAATACAATGTTACAATCTCTGTTTGTAAAAATTTGAACCTCTGATGAAATTTTGTCGGACTCACCTGGAAAAATGAAATGAAGAATTTGAAAAGGTGCCGCAGGCTATTGTTTAAAAGAAAAATTGTGCAATCTTGTATATTTATGACACTTGGTTAAGAGATTTAAACACATACACACACACACACTTTTGCACAACGTTGCACAACACTCACAAGCGTACCTGCAGGAATTAGCAAGACTTGTAAATACAGGACAGTGGACAGGTTATGGTGAATTCAGGCTGAGCCTCAGGCGTGTGATGAATACAAGTTCAAACACGTCCCCTTCCACTGTTCGCGGTGCTATTGTACCTGTGACTTGGTGTGCAGTTGCGCCACCTCTACAATTTGATTTCCGTTCAGACTGAACACCTGAGCAGTTACACCATTCACGTATTTACAGTCAGGTCAGTGTGTAAACAAAACAAGCAGCTCTGAAACAGAAGTGACTCAGAAGCTTTGTTTGGACACGGCGCTGTTTTGAAACATGAGACACGCGGTGTTGTAACTTCTCTAAAATTGCTTAGTGCCGATTGCTAAAGAGCGGCGACTAACTTTAGAGAAACTTTATTTGACTGTTAAAATTGCAGGGGAAGCTGGGAATTAAGCTGTCCTTTCCTGTGTTTCCCAGCGGCTCTGGAAATTCCAGACAACGCCAACCCCCCTTTCGCACCACTGAACCGCTACACCAGAAGACGCCACCATTAAATTGCGATTTCATTAAATGTGTGAACGTTTGTGCACTGTCACAGATTCTCCAAAGGGAAACGGAGGAGAGAGCTCATCTTTGGACGAAGACAGCAGCGATGCTCTGTCACCTGACCAGCTAACCAATCAGGACTCTCCCCTGAGTGCTGTCCCTCAGGTCTCCCCCTCAGACGTGCTCACCCAGAACGGAGACCTCTCCCCCACACAGGTATTACTGAGGTGGAACAGAAAGAACTGGACAGAGCAGTTAGTGAAACAAAAGCAAGTGTTTTTCAGCAGGATCATGCAATTAACCACAGTGATATCATCTCACCAGTTTCTCACACAGCCTCCTGCTCCACCTCCACCACCACCTCCGCCGCCCCCTCCCTTGTTGAATGGGTCCGCTTCGTCCCCTCTACCTAAAATGACAAACGGGACAACGGTGACCTCGGGATCCTCCCGCCATTCTGCTGGACAGGTCAAGGTGCGCCGATCGTTCTTTCAGACGGCTCTCGCTCGAACTTCCTGTTGATTTTCATGACTTAAAAATAATTCTGACCTTAATCTCTATTTATGGGAACGCTGTAGCTCACCAAAACCCCCTCCTCATCTCTTCATTTCCTTCCTCGTCCCCCCCCCCCCTTCTCATGGTTCTCTGACTGCAGTCTCAGGCCAAGACGAGTTCAGACCGCCCTCCACAGAGACCTAAGAAAGCAAAGGACAGCAAACCAAAGGTCAGAGGTCTTTGTTTTGCTTTCATTTTAACTCGCACACCGGCACATGATTTATGGCCAATTTTAAATTACGACCAGTCACCGGGTAAAGGCTGTTTTTTGATGACATCTTGTCTGCAGTAAAGATTTTACGACTTCAAATTGTGTTTGTCTGGCTTGCTGCTCCCACAGCTGAGGGACAAATATTAAAAGTTACTCCTTAGATTTGAAAGAGCCAATAAAAGTCTTCTTTGTGGTTTTTGCGTCGTCTCTATTAAATCATAGAGCAGGGGCTTCTCTCTAACCTCAGTGCTTTATTCTGACATTTTACAATCATACTGAGGAGAAATGCTTGTAAAAGAGGAAGAGATACCATTTTATGAAGCCACAATGGCCTCAGCACATCAGAAATATATACTTGCTTTTCTTAACTGGAAGTGCGTTAGCTTTTACTTCAGTTAAGTTTTTATTAGTATGCATCGTTTGGCCTACATGTACAGAATGCCCATGCACTTGACACATGTCTGTCTCTTAAACATTCCCTCCTGTCGCGTGAAGGTGAAGAAGCTGAAGTACCATCAGTACATCCCCCCCGACCAGAAGGCTGACAAGGAGCGTCCGCCTCAGATGGATTCATCGTATGCGAAGCTGCTCCAGCAGCAGCAGCTCTTCCTGCAGCTGCAGATTCTCAGTCAGCAGCAGCAGCACTACAACTACCACACCATCCTGCCTGCCCCTCCCAAGTGAGTGTCGAACCACTTTTGCGTATGTGTGCGTATGGTTTGGAAGCGAGGATGAGTAATTGCTGTGGGGTTTTGCTGAGAGTCAACAAGTTCAACACCCTTATTTTTTTTCCTGCATTAAGCTAGTAGTTGCAGTGTAGCTTTACAGTATTTTTTTTCCTTTTTACTTTGAGTATACTTTACAGTTAATATAAAACTTTCATGTTTCATTTTAAAATTCTAGAAAACTTATTTAGAAATTCACAAGTTTTATCTTTAGAGCTGATCTCTCATCATAATTTCCCCCGTGGTCTGCCGGAGAAAAAAACATGCTCGATAATCTATATTACAACTTTGTTGTTTGTCTTCCTTCAGGCCACAAACGGAGCAGCTTCCCACAACCAACGCTGGCCCTTCCCCCTCCCGTACCGTTCACACAACAACCACCACAGCTTCCTCGAGTCAAACGGGGACGGCCCGTCACAGCCAAACCGCAGTGGGAGGAGCCAAACCAGCTACTCTGCCAGCCAACCTGGATGAGTTCAAAGTAATTAACTCAGGACCCAAAAACAAACTTATGAGATCATTACTGCACACAGTGTTGTGGCTCATTTTGTTGGGTAATTCAAATCAAAGATCTAAGTTTGTGCTCAGCAAAACGGCCCCAAACGACAACAGCATTGATCCTGCCCATTCTAAAATAGAGCTCTGATTTTGGTCCTTTCTCAAAGGGGAATCTGTCTGCAGCAGTCTAAGCTGTAAGGATTAGATCTGCGCAGACACCCCTCATATGGTGGTGGACTCTACAGACGTGTAGATGTTCTTATACTTTCTTCATGTATTGTTTGTGCTTTGTCATAACTGCAAAGCCAAATTAAGAAAGATAGTTAAACTCACTCGGCCAGAGAATAAAAGACGTGATCATTAGACAGTTATTGTGGCGCACTGATCCACAAGCCCACAAAGTTATGTTTTAAGGCTCTTTCTTTACCCCTTGAAACCTTACTAGGAGTAACCCTTGAAACTCTTCTCTGCCCTGAGTGCTTTCTATCATATTTCAAGCCTGCTTATAGAACAAAATCACCTGGTTTGCATTCAAAGTTAGTGAGTGTCGTCTCTGTCTGTGCGGGAAAAAGCTGGAAACTATTCAGATGGTAATCAAATCACATCTTTGTTGATATTTACTGAGGTGTCAAAACTCATTATTAAGGGTGCAAGGGAGTTGTCTTTTTTGGGTGAAAGAGTTGAGCTCTTTATCTTTGCTTTTACTCCTGATTTGCATGCAGTTCTGTGTGTGTGTGAATGGTTTACACACACTCATTAGTGTTTTGGCTTTAAAATAATGTGTCATTTTATTTTGGTGTCATTTTTAAGAGTCACTTGTCTGAATTTGTCCGAGGCGACCTTTTACATGGCTTTTTTTATCAGTACATCACCACCTACGCACCCTTTAAAGGTCCAGCTGCATCAAGTTCCTTTGAGCTGAGCGTTTTAAATTAGAGTCTATTCTCACTTTGAGTCAGTGTTTGTTTTATGAATACCACTTTTGTTTCCATCTTCCAGGTTGCTGAGCTGAAACAAGAACTGAAATTGCGGGGTTTGACCGTCTCAGGCACCAAGAATGACCTAATTGAGAGGCTCCGTAACTACCAAGAACAAAATGGGGGAACCGCAACTGTTTCAAAGAATGGCATTTTGCAGTCCGGCTTGCAGGGCACGACCTCAGCTGCTAGCATCACCACATCTTCTCTCACCACAACTTCCACCTCTGACCACCAGTCAGTAGAGGGTGGGTTTAAGTTGTCTCTGTCCTCACTGGCTCAGGCGGTTCCAGGGCGGGTGATGCGGTTTGGCAGCACCAGCTCGAGCCCTCCGGTGTCGCCGACTCCGTCGGAGAGGTCGTTAGCTGGAATGAGTCCAGATGAGACCAGCTGCAATGGAGACATGTTTGGAGAAATGGTGAAATTTATGTTTCATATGTTATTGTTAGAGGCACTTTGTCATTTTTGTGTCTGCCCAGACATTTTCCTAACATCCTCTCCTTTTTGTGTGTGTGTGTCCTTCAGGTGAGCTCTCCGCTGACCCAGCTCACCTTGCACCCCTCTCCTCAGCACCCAGCAAATGTCTCTCCACTCGCAGTCAAAGATGAGATCCAGAGCTCTTGCAGTCTGTCCAGGTCCTCACCTGCATCTGTCCAAACCCCCGAGCCCGGAGCAGCCATGGACACGTCATCTATGGATAAAGACCAGATGCTCCAGGAGAAGGACAAACAGATCGAGGAGCTCACCAGGATGCTGAGGCAAAAGCAGAGGCTGGTGGAGACTCTCAGGTCCCAGCTGGAGCAAGGCAAGATGGCAGGTGGGATAGTGGTCAAGAGGGAAGGGAGCGATAAGAGCAAAACATCCCCAGAGGTTAAGCTCCAAACTCTAATAAAAGCCTCAGCCATTCAGCCCCCTACGCTCCCTAATGGCATCGTGTTGAAGGTCAAAAAGGAGGTAGAGCCAGAGGAAGGAATGGAGGGAGTAACAGAAGAGGCTCTGTCAAAGAAGCAGGTCCCGACGATGCAGTATTCCCAGGAGACTCTGCTCAGGCTGCAGCAGATTCAGCAGCTGCAGCTCCAACGGTCTGATCAACAAAAACAGCAACCACAACCGAAACAGCAACAAAGTCAGGCGCAGCCGACGAAGGCCGCAGAACCCAAACCGAATCCTCAAAAACAGCATCACCAAAAGAAAGAGGCTCAACTCCTGATCCACCAGCAGCAGCAGCTGCAGCAGCTCATCTTCCAGCAGACCCAACAGAAACAGCTCCAGGCTCAGCAGAAGATAACGCAGCAGAAACTGGCCCAGCAGAAGCAAGTACAGCAAAACCAGCTCAAGCAAACCCAAGGGCAGCAGCAGGCTCAGCAGAAGAACCAGGTTCAGCTAAAGCAGGTTCAGCTGCAGATCCAAAACCAGACGGTGACAAGTCAGAAACCCGCACTGAGCCAAACTCAGCAGAGGAAGCAGCTGAAAGCTCAGCAGAGGCAGCAGCAGAAACAGCAGACATCAGCAGCCTCAACACAACAGGTAATGCTGTGAACTTCAAAGACTGAAAGCACACACGCTGCAGTCTTTACGATGACTATATAGCATATAATAAAATGCTAACGCAACTTTTCTGTTTCCAGATGACTCCAGTCATCATCAAGCAACAGAATGGCACACCAGTGCACACTCAGGCCATCTCATTAGACCTCCTTAAGGCCAACGGCACACCTACACTGGTGACAGACACCAATGGGAACCACTACCTAATCGCTCTCACCAGTCACACCACAGATGGACAGAATGGAGTGTCCTCATTGGCCAAAACCAACGGACGCATCACACTGCAGGTACAGGGAACATGGTATTCTGATGATAATGATAATAATGCTAAGTGTTTCCCTCTAAATTAGACTATTTGTATATTATACAAAAATAATGAATATATACTGTGTAGCAAATAATTCGTTGCACTTTCAGTCAGTATTTTGAACAGCAGCGAGTAAACTTAGCCCTACAATTACTCTGCAGCCTTTTTGTGTTTGTTGTAGTGGCATGTGTAACCGTTCTCCACCTGCTGTGGGTTTTCTTAAGATTCCTTGTCTTAGCTCGTAGAGCTTCCTGAGCAGAACAAGAGCGACTGTCACCAGCTGTAGCCTACAACAGCAGTGTCTTTTTGACGATGTTAGTTCAGTTTTGTCAAAACTCTGAGTGAGTCGCTCATCACAAATTGCTTTGAAGCTGACAGCTGGTCACCAGGGTATATTTACTAATTTAGTAATCTCATGTTGCCGGTGGGGTGTTTTGTTTTCTTTTGTCCCCACCCATCGTCACCTGAAGTTGCCAAATGTCATTGACTTACTGTAGTATTTCAACCTTTACTGTCCATGGATGAAAAAATTATAAAATAAAAAATACACTTCTGTAGGATAGGGTTAGTCTTGCATGTACTGTTTATATATGGGAAGCACATAATATTAAATGGTTTGACAGAATATGAATGTTTGTGTACTTGTAACGTTTCAGAGATTGAATTCAACTCCAAGTAAACTGCCCAGCACCGACAGCCAATCAAAATGTCAGGCAGAGGCCGAGCCTGTGAGCCAACCAAGCAAAAAGGTACAGCAAAAACTCTTTCTCAGTAAAACATGTAAGCATGGTGTAGATTGTAACTTTCCCAACATTTTTACTTAGCTTTTTTCTTCATTTCATTTGTATTGTTGTAGGGTCTTAACCTTAGAGAATATATTGATCTCTGTTTACTAATTTAGTCCTGAAGACAACAATAGCAACAGATTCGTACCACAAGGTGTCGCCACTGAGACACTGTAAAATCATCCAAGTTAGATTGTGGACTAACAAATGTTAAAAAACAGCATCTTATCCCAGAATAAGACTTGCATGATTAACATATGCAAGTGTGCCTTCCGTTCTAAACGTGCCACTCTTTGCCCGTAGGGACAAAAAGCGGGGCTGCACTTAGACGCCAACGGTGATCCACAACCCAGCCAGCCCGTCACCGCTCCACCCAACCTGCAGCCTTTCTTTGACGACATTTCAGACAACGAAAGCCAAAACAACTTAATGTCATCTCTCAAGGTAACGCCAGCAGCAGCACCTCCTCCTTCTCCTCCTCCTCTCCCTCCAGGCAGAGTTACCTTCAGCATGTCATCTCTAATGGTGGTCCTGCTCTCTCCACATGTTCATTAAATTTGTCTTCTTGTTTCTTCTCTTTTCTCATTTCATCACTTCATGGCACCACGCTGACAGAGACAGGAGGTGTGTCCGCCTTACGACCGACACACGCTGTTCACCCCTCCCTCTCCTAAACCCAACACCTCCCTTTCTTCTCAGCGCTTCAGAGTATGTCCTCCAGCATGTCTTGTCTTTCCATCTGCCTTGCAGTATTGACCTTTCTCCCTGTCTCGACTCCTTTTTTCCATCTTCTCACTTTTTTGGTCTCTAATGTTTTTAGCAGAGGAGTGGCAGTGGTGTTGGGTTTGTTAGGACGTAGTGGTAGATTAGATCACTGTCATCCTATCAGACCCAATTATCTAAAAGAAATCGTCCCTGCAACATTCCAGTGAAGAGCACCTGCTGCTGTTTTTTGTGTTAAATAACTACATGATACCTCACTGTTGCTAGGGCCAAGTAATAATATTCTTTAGCCAATGTGAAAGATTTTGCATCTACACCTGACCGGTTATTCACTGACCTAATTAAACTGAAACTGTAAGAGAAAAATAGCCCATGATTTCATTTTTTGGAGTTTGTTACAGTATAGAAAGCAGTGTTGTGTTTACACGATGGCTAATGAATACTGTGTTTCTGTTCGACAGCCAGAGAATGGCCTGAACAGCCAGCAGATGGACGACCTATTTGACATCCTGCTCAAAAGTGGAGGTAATGATGAGATCTCAGTTTAATGTGAGAGAGACATCACAGGTCGGTACGTCTTGATGACCTTTATTTCTCTGTCCTCCCCCAGAAATCCCCGGCTTCAAGGCCAACCCGGACCCTTCCCTCCCCCCTCTCCACTCTGACCCACCTTCTCCATCCACTGCCCCATCCCCCCTCCACCTGTCTCCTCCCACCCCCACGGAGGCCTTCATCTCCCCCAAGTCTATGGTGGGAGAGCCCTGCTCAGGCAGCGGGCGTCTGGAGGACTTCTTGGAGAGCACGACGGGCACCCCACTGCTGGGCATAGAGTCCGACAGCGGCCTGGCGCTGATCGACGACCTCCACAGCCAGATGCTGAGCACGCCCAGCATCCTGGACCACCCCCCCTCCCCCATGGACACGTCCGACCTGGGCTTCTCCCCGCATTCTGCAGGGCTGGACTTTGGCGACCCCAACCTGGATAGCATGGACTGGTTGGACATGGTAGGGAGCGCAAGTGGAGGTAGCGAGGGCAATAGAGGAGAGCGAGGAGGTGGAGACGGAGGGACGAGTTTAGCTCCGTTGGCGCCACACACTCCGCAAAGCGTGTTCTCAGCCGACTTTCTGGACAATACGGACCTGCAGCTGCACTGGTAGCCTCGTCTGTAGCACCTCACGCAGACGCACACAGATGAACACATGGTCGCTCACACTGTGTACAGGCGCCGTCTTTATTTCATGCACATACTCTATGCTGTCTCTACCACTGCGGGGGGTGTCTGGCACATGCACGCGCACACACACACTCTCACACATTTACTCAGTTTGTCTTGTCTTTCACTGGCTGTTGCTGTATGCAAGGTGAGGTGGTGTTCAATTCATTGAAATTACTTGGTGGACCTGAAGTGGACTTGTAAAGATTTTAACTCTACAGGGAACCAAAACGGATAAAATCCCATTTCCCGTGTCTTGACCTGCATTAAAGCCAGGTTTAAGTAAACCAGCCGAAAGTTGCAGGTCGCATTCAACCCATTTCAACCCTCAGTAAACAGCTGGACAGATCAGAGGCGAGAAGGGACTGTCCGTGATGTTTTCCTGGGCTCCTAGAGATAGCAGTGTGTGTCAGTGCCTCCTAAACTTTGCACTTATGCTGAATCTGATTGGTTTAAAGGGTGGGTGTTTAGGTCAACAGCTGAGTGAAAGCCACCTAATGTTACAATGGTCAGCTGAGCCACTGATTGTTTTTGTTTTTTTTTTAAAAAAGAAAAAAGGCAGCTGCTTGTGGCCTCACCATGCCAACCTAAACCCCACCCACACTAGTCAAAGATACAACCTTCATTGGTTGAGAGTTGCTGTTGAAATGAACCTTATCAGTGGCAACAGTTTGAATTGAAGCCTCATTGGAGGTTGCGTATAATTGGTAACATTATGGTAGACCACTATGTATTGCTGTATATCGGGTGTATATTACAATTTGTCCATATGACTATTTTTCTTTGCTGGTTGCTTTAGAGTCAAGCTAGCCGGCTGGGGGACAGAGGGGGAGGGCGGGGCTTCCAAGAGAACTTGGACCTTGTCATTTTTTTAAAGAAAAAAAACATTAAAAAAATAAACATACCATTAAAAAAACCTCTAAAGATGTGTTTCTTTTTCCTTTTGATTTTTCACATTAACAGATACACTTATTTCATCTCAGCTTTGTGATTTAAGTAAGCCTGCTAATGAAATTAAACCCACAAGAGGGCGATGTTGCTCAAGGAATAAAGAAAGCAGCTGGAACAGGAGGGTATTTTCCAGAAATTTGCTTACCCTTGCATTTTTTATTTTTTGTAGTGCTAAACAACACCTGAGCACATTTACCAGTTCTTTGTTTGGTGCTGAAAGACACGTTCAACTGGATTTTTTGAGTGCTACTTAAAGCCTCACTTTACAACATAAGGGTTTTGTGTGCTAGTTGTCACAAATTTCAAGCTGCATTTCCCCCACAGCTGCTTCTGAATGAAAACACACCCCTGCCTAGACGGATCAACAACTAGGCTTCTCTCAACCACCTGAAAAGTTTACTTTTGATCATCTCGGGCAATTTATTTTGAAGGAACACTATAGATCATTTCTGTGGGACAGTCGGCAGGTTTTTGAATCTTTAAATATGTTTCAGAGTACATGAGAAAAGCCCAGCATCAGCTGTTTAATAAAGGCTTCAACTGTGGCATGTGTGGATCTGCAGACCAAAAAGTAATGGTGTAAAATTATCGGCATTAATAAAAAGCCACTAGATTACAGTGTAATTTTGACAAATACGTTTTGTCGCTTATACAAATACTCTGGGTCAGACTGTAACAGTTTAAAACCCACAGGTGTTTTAAACTGTACTATATATAAAAAATACATAAAATATTGTATTATGATAGAAAATATATAATACTGCTAAGGCGCTCTATATAATGTGCCTCATTCACCCATTCATACAAGCACTTTTTTCCATGTGTATGCACTTTCTGTCAAAAATTCACACACGTTCATATACCGATGGATCAGAGAGCAACTAGGGGTTAGTATCTTGATCAAGAATATTTGGGAGTCTGGAGCATCCATAAGTTGAACCTTCATCATTTCTTTTCTCTTTTCTCTTTAACTTCTGCCTCTAACGTCCAGTTTGACTCAATATGAGAGGATCCTTGTCAATGACTCTTATGAGCTCTTGGGAGATCTCGTCCTCTCTCACACACACAGGAACTGCAACACATGCAGATAAACCATGCACAAGATCCAAGCATGAGCCAGCTCAGTGTGCTCTTACAAATTCCTTTCACACTCAAACACACAGGTCGCCGCAGCTCCCCAGAGAAGCATCAGTACCATCTCTCTCTCTCACCCATATACAGACAGAGCAGATAAAAGTCCCGAGGCCATGCCTCTAATTAGCTACAGTGAGCTCTAAAGGGCTACAGCACCACAAGGACTAAAGATCTCCTCTGTATCCCACATCCCTCTGACAGGAGCCTGCCACCCCGCAGCCAGCCATCACACAGGACTTTTAGTCACACATCCTCAGAAAGCCTTTTACCACCAAATTATCATACATGCCCAAAACTAAACTTTCACTTTTGAAATAGTTTCAGCACAGGCTTTATTAGGTACACCTGTTCAACTGCTCCTTAGCATAAATATCTAGTTAACCGATCACGTGACAGAAACTATAGAGAATATGATGACCTGCTGAAGTTTAAGTGAGCTTAAATGTAGCACGGTTGCTAGTGTCACGTGTGCTGATATACTGCCCCACATAAAAACATCTTTATGGTTTACAGAAATTTGTCTGAAAAAGAGAAAATGTCCAGTGAGTTCTCTGGGACAAAACGCCTTGTTGATGCCAGAGATCAGACAAGAACGGCCAGACTTCTTCAAGCTGATAAAAACACTTGTTACAACCAAGATATGCAGAAGAGCATCTCTGAAAGCGCAGCACATCAACCATCAAAGGACGTGAGCAGCAGATGACCCCACTAGGTGCCACCTAGTGGCAGCTATAAAAAGAAAACTAAGAACATAACGGTGAGTTCACAGCACTCAAACAACCTCTACAGTCACCACATGTCAGTCCATTAGAGCAGCATTTTCATGTGTTGGAACAGGAAATTTTACACGATGAACGCGAAAGCTGACAAATCTGCAGCAACTGTGCGATGCTATCATGCAAATATAGACAGAAATTTCTGGAATGTTTCTAGAACCTTGTTTAATCTGTGCCATGAAGAATTAAGGCAGTTCTGACGGTAAAAGGGGGGCTAACCTGATGCTTGCATAGGGTGTATAGACAGTATATTTGGAGTCTATAACTGACCCACCGTTATACAGTTGATGAAATTATGTACTGGGAAAACAGCACTATAGAAATCCTGATTTGCATAATCACAGTATCACAAAAAGGATGTCTGTGTTTCTGTGTGGTGGTGTCGCCTGTCATTACTCAGAACAAGGATTTTATTTTCCAGGCGCTTCATGATGATGATGACTTAACATGAAGATTGCCTCTGAAGCGTCCCAGTGCTGCTTTATTACATCACGCTGAGCCACAAAATTACAGAAAACCAAATCACGACACACGTAATGTTGAACCGATCGTGTGTTTCGAACACTCTTCTTTTATTTTTTCATTGTTCCCCTGTCTTCACTTGTTTTCGTGTGAAGCTGGATGATGTGAGAGGAGCAGTCAGGTTTGGGTGGATCCTGCTGCGAATGCAGAGCCTTTGATAGCAGAAGATGTGAGGGCTGACATTTGGGTGGGCAGGGGGAGACGGAGAGGGGATCAGTGAGGAAAATGGGAGGCAGAAAGGTGCTGAGAGAATAGACACACTGTTTTGTTCTACACCTGCTTGTCTGAAGGAAAACAGAGTGTGGAGGCACAAACGACAAGAGAGTGACGCGGTCACAGAGAATGGTTTGCAAACGTTTCAAACTAAAGTCTTCTTTTTGCTGCTTGGTATTATTGCCAAAATATAAATAAACGAATAAAATATCTATTCGATCTCTGGCTTTCTTCCACAACTTGTATCCTATCCTCACCCCCCAACCAGCCGTGGCTGATGGATGCCCCTCTGTGAGCCTGGTTCTGCTGGAGGTTTCTTCCTGTGAAAAGGGAGTTCTTCCTTCCCACTGCCAAGTGTTCATTCAAAGGTCGTGTGATTGTTGGGGTTTTCTCTTTATTATGTAGGGTCTCTACCTTACAATTTAAAGCGCCTTAAGGTGACTGCTGTTGTGATTTGGCGCTATATAAATAAAACTGAATTAAATTGAATGGATGCCAACCTTTTTCAGTGAAGGTCTTGCTTATTTCAGCAAGACAATTCCAAACCTCATCCTTCGTCTTTCATACATGTAGTGCTGAGTCCAAATCTGCCCCTCCCTAAAAAAATAAGAAAGAAAAAGGAGGTTATTGTGTATTACCTGAAAAAAAAAAAACGTACTGGAAGATATAACATCTACAGGACAAACTGGCAGTGTCGAGGGAGGCAAAACCTTCTCTAATTTTCAGAGAAAATGTAATCTGACATGATGAATTTAGCAGGATCTGACTGCGCTTTGGGAGGGACAGCTGGGCTCACGGTCCACTGGACATCATATAATCGAGGTCGGTGTCTTTTAACATAACCTTGGGACAGCTAAACTGTGTGAGGCAGAGTTATGTAATGCACTCACGATGGCCTGGTTTCGATGTTTTTGTCGAACTCCACAGATGTTGGTTTTCACCTTAAAGCATGAATATGAAGGCACGGCCCTCCACTTTCTCCATCATCATCGGACCACAATTAACTTAAGGCTTTCCCCCCCCCTTTTCTTTCTTTTTTTTTTAAACAACAACACATGCATATATCACAGGTGTCAAATCCGTCTAATATTATATTTCTGTTTTTTTAATCACAAACATCAGATCACTGTTTGTTTCAGTGATCTGATGCAGGATCAGTGAATAATGCTCAATGGACATGATGAAAGGGCAATATGAAAGCAAGCTTATTACAATGGAAGCATCAATTAATTGACTGGTTGAGCCCAAACAGCCCTAAGCTCTCAGTTTAATTGGAGGGAAGCGCTCGTTCAGATGCTTGGTGAGAGCGAGATTGCAGAGGAGTAATCAGATTGTACTCGGAGTCACTGGCATTCATTAATACAGTGATGTCAGAGGGATGTTGGGTACAGTAGATCAGCGGTCCCCAACCTTTTTTGCGCCACGGACCGGTTTATGCCCGACAATATTTTCATGGACCGGCCTTTAAGGTGTCGCGGATAAATACAACAAAATAAAACTAGAACCGGTACAGAAAAATTTATTCATAACACACGTGAAAAGACCAAGGAAAACCGAGTAAACGATAAAAACGATAACAAAATAACGCTAAAAACCGATAAAAACCCTGAAAACTATACATTTCACACCTGAGCCTCAACTCTCGCGGCCCGGTACCAAACGACTCACGGACCGGTACCGGTCCGAGGCCCGGGGGTTGGGGACCGCTGCAGTAGATAACACAGTGTGAGAAAGTAGACAAAATCACTGATCCGTCAGGCAAGGATTCTGTGATGTTTTTGCATCAGAAATCTCACCAGAGCAGGTTTTCAGTTTTCTGTTGTCCAGTTAAGTAGAGTCTGTGCGAACTGTAGCCTCAGTTTGACTCCTGATGTGCTCTTCTGCTGCTGTTGCCCATCTACTTTAAGGTGTTTGATTCAAAGTCACGCTAATCACTTTCTTCAGCACGTTATCATGACCATGTTAACATGTTTTTAGAGCTCTGTTGTCCTGATAGAGAGTTATAAAGTGGCCACTGCAGTAATTTATGCTTGGTGATATGGCTTTTTCTGGGAGCTACTCAGCTTTCCAAAGGCATACACTGCTGGTCAAAAGTTTGAAAACAACCCAGTTTTTTATCAGAAGTTCTGCTTTTAATGTCTCATTGCACTCTGAAATAAAAGCATAGTACAAATACTTAGTAATGGCTTTCTTGCTGCAACTCATCCTGTCAAACCTGTAGCTCGAAGTCTTCTCTTCACAGTTGAAACTGGGACTTGTTTACTACGGACACTATTAAGCTGTTGTCATGTCAACAGCCTCTCTTCCATTGCCTTTTTCTCACCAATTTTGTAGCAACACACAGTACAGCACTGTTTAGCTGATGCTCACGAGGATATGGTACCACAATGTGTTCCAACACTGCTTTTATGCAGACAGAGGAGGTTCAAGAAGAGTTTGGAACACCTGTAGGAATTAGTAGCACCAGGTTTCAAGGCTTGATCAACCTCCATTGCTGCAGAACAGCTTTAAATTATAATTCTGAAATGTACATTATTTTTCAGTTTGGGGTAACCTTAACTTTTTTTAACCTCTGGCAGTTCACCATCACTTCAAGCTAATGGCAATAGGTCAAAAATGTGAAAACTGCACAAAATGGAGAAGTTGGGTTGCACAGACAACAGCAACCATGTACTGACTGTGGGAGCTTAAAGGGCGCAACCCTATGCCCCTCCCATTCAGTCACTAATTCACCATCACATCAACAAAGACCAGCAGCTGGATCATCACACAAACTCAACTTTTGAGTTTGTACTTCTGTGCAATAAACTGCAAAATGTATTAAAATGACAAACATCTGAATCTTGCTATCTGTTGCTTTGGACAGACCTGGAGCACATGGAGTCTCTTTTTTGGATCAAAGTAGTGACGATTGATTAAACAAATACTGTAAAACCAAAGCAGTTTAACTAATTACCAGCTACGAATGTGTGTAAAATCTAATTCTAAATCCAGCTTTTCAAAAGAAACTGTTCTGTGTATTAGTGGCCTGGGAGTGATACATGCAGCGCAATGACATTCAACCCGAACATCCCAGAGAGGCTCCGGGTGATTAACTGAGAAAAGTGTGTGTGGGGGGGAAACAGAGCGAAGTGTGAGATGTAAATGAGAAGGATGTGCAGATATAGATCTAAATAAAAACAAGGAGCTGCAGTGAGGAGAAAAAGAGAGCAGAGCCAGAAAAAAAAAAATAATAAGGGAAGAGCCAGCGGTGACCCCAGAGAGGAGAGAGGAGCTACAGTACTGTTGTTCAGTGTGATTAACTCCAGAGAAAGCAGCCTGCTGGAGGACTTACTGAAATAGCGAGTCCTTATTAGAGTCAACTACGGCAGCTGCCACTCACCTGCTGCAGTTTAGCATTGCAGATCCACATGACATGACAGTAGCTCACAGTGCCTATAGGAAGCCTGGTGCACTGATTGAACACAGGTAAATGGAAAGGTGACCATGTTTATGTTTAGAATATTGATCTGTCACTAAATTCATCTTCTTTTACGTTATTGCTGAGAAAAAAACAACACTTTTCTGACAAGCCTGTTTTGCCATTAAAGCTGCACTGCACATGGTGAACCACCAAACATGCAGAAAGATGGCTTTTTTTTTTTTTTTTAGCAGAGTCTAATTGCAGCAGGTAGTGTGAAGTGTGAATACAAAAAGTGTTCCCTGTTTTACTTTGATAGTCCCTCAGCTTGAGTGTGTTGTGTTCAGTTTTGCTTCTCTTGGTTCATTAGTTGGATTTTGTCAGTGTTGGGGAGTAACGGAATACATGTACCGCCGTTACGTATTTAAAATACAAAATATGAGTAACTGTATTCTGTTACAGTTACTGTTTAAAAAGGTGGTATTTAGAATACAGTTACTTTGTTGAAATAAATGGATTACACGGCGGTACTTTCCTGTTTCATATTGTGGCGGTCAGGCCTGTTTGGGTTTTGTTTGACAGCTACGTTCTGTAGTTCCAGGCGGCAGCGTTACGGTTGCCATGGTTACAGGGTGATGCTCTCTCTGTGTGTTTCCTGGGTGAGAGAGCGCCTTTTTGTTGTTGTTGTTGTTGTGCTAAGCTAATAGGCAGAATGCTACCGGTATAGCTCTAAAGAATGTAGCCTCATGGGCAGTGTAGTCCGTGCTGCAGGGAGAATGGACTGACATACCCGTTATGTGTCTGTGAGCGCGAGGAGGGAGAAAAAGGCGAGTGGAAAAGTATGAGCTGTCATCAAGCAAAAACGGGAGCTGGAAGCGTGTAAATATAATAATAACCACTGCAGCCAAGAAGAGTGCCTGACGAGCCCAGTTGTAAGTAAGCTATTAAGACTCGACTGTACACCGTGTTCGTGTTTTCCTCCGAAACAATAAGTTCCGTTGGAGCAGCCTTTCAACGCCTCTCTCTGTCTCTCGCTAGCAAAGTTGACCCAGACAACAAAGCAAAGCTATTTTTTCGGCTACGAGCCCGACACAGAACCCACTGTATTAGCCAGAGGTCCCTTTACTACAGGTTCGGAGCCGCAGACCTTTAGTAACAGTAATAAATCACAGCAATAGTACATTCACGTAGTTGTAAAAAGCATGATAATATATTAAGTAATCCAAAGTATTCAGAATATGTTACTCTCATTGAGTAACGTAACGGAATACGTTACAGAATACATTTTGGTGCATGTATTCTGTAATCTGTAATGGAATACATTTTAAAATAACCTTCCCAACACTGGATTTTGTTCAGCTGTGTTCCTCAGATGTGTCTCCACTATTTAAGTCCTCAGCTTCCCTCTGTCCCTATGTTGTTGTCAATTCTTCTGTCAATGTTGTGTTTTCTTTTGCCCTGTGTGTTTAGTGTTTCCTGGTTCCATCTGTGACATTATACCATCTAATACAGTAAAAAGACATTTAATTTTTTTCCCCCCACGCATTTAGTGGTGAACAGTGGTGAACAGTTCCATCAGTGTTGCAAATTTGGTGACCGATAAGTAAAATTTGGGCAACATATGTGGAACGTAAGATGAAACAAACAGAGAGAATAACACAACATTCACAGGCGATGATGATTCTTTTGAAATATATAAATGTTAATACGTGTGATGATGTTCTTGCAAAGTTTTTAGTTTGGCACACCCATTAAAGAGAACATAGAGGTGATTGCTTATACCTTAATGGCAGAAAAAATACATAGTATTCATTTCAAACCATGAACTATTTTGTGACCAGTAAGTCATTTGCGAAGTTTAAAAAGGATATTACGTTTTTTTTTCTATCGATCCTGCAAACACAGTGTGTAAATTATTTATTTACTACAATATTGCATCCACAGTCTGGTGATAATCACATTTGTCTGACAAACAAAACGTCTCCGGTAAGCTCAACCTTAAGGATCACAAGCCAGTGGTCTCCTGGCGTGGGAATAAAGTAGGACGAGCATTTACTCACTACAGCGTGACATCACTGTGTCTGTGCATCATATTTATTACATTTTAATAATATACACATCTGAATAATTATTTCTGATCAGCTTTTTGTCTGCCATTTCCCACTTTACATTTCTTCATAGCTACAAACTGATTAACTTGCATTAATTTCATGCTCATTCATGATGCAGTTACTCTGAAAAGTCAAATTAGAGGTGGGGATTAGTTTAGATCTGCTGTTAAAAAACAGTGTAAAAATAATGTTGTTATCAATGTATTAGTAATCCTTTTGCAAGAGGAAGCCACGTTATTTCACGTATTCTGATATTTTCTTGCACCGTATGTCTCTAAAAGTCCAAGTCTGAAAGTCAAAAAGCCTTCAATGTGCCAGTAACCTCCGTTTTAATGATGTCACGTTCTCCTGGAGCATACATATGCATTAATACTTGCTATAAGAAAAAGGGATTTTAGGGCTTTTTAAGTTATTCTTGTCTTTAGGAGGTAGCACACCAAAATAACCACTGTGGTGTGTATATGCATGAATCTGACTGGATGCTTCCACTAAGCTAAAAAGTGGTCTCGTATAGTCTTTGACCAAAAAAAAATGTGTTTTTACCAACTATTGCTGAGTGGTGTTACGTGGACAGTTTTTAACAGTGTATCTGCAATGATTTAAAACTACTGATCACTCTCGTGGCACATTAAGTGTTCTCAGATTCAGACAAAATAAACTTGACGACTGTCACATGAAACAGTTTAAGGCAGAGGCAGCAAATCTCTGCTGAAGTGTGTGGCGTTTTTAAGGCTCCTGCCTCTTTTTCACACCTCATCACAATGTACTCTGTCACACATATATAGGCTTTGCACTCATCCACTAAGCCATCCCTCATTCTTCTGCTGCATTTTCTCTCATACACAGATTACAGATTTCCTCACATCCCTGCCCCGATTCTCAGTCGGTCGTGCGTTTCTGTTCCATTTACGTGAGAACATGATTAGATAGTCAGTTTAAGATTGTCATTGGGTTAAGTGATTTAGATGAGTGATGGAGATTAACCCCTGATATTCCCCACACTAAAGAATTTGTACACGCTAGGCAGCAGTTTCATGTCAATTTTTTTAAAATATGTATTTATTAAACTCTCGAGATTAAAACTCTCTACTGCAACTTAGCTTCCACTTCAAATCAGTTCAGATGACAGAAAACGGTGTCTTTTCGACAGCTGACACAAGATGCCCGAAGCAAAAAAACAGTTCTAAGCTTGGCTGATGTAATGGGAAGTGCTGACACCTTGACCTTTTCCAGCTACAGCCCAGAAAAGTCCTTAGCTGAGTAGAAATCAATGACTTGACACAATTAATGGACTTTATGTCTCATGCGTTGAGTTGTTTATTGAATTGTAAAATTAAACTCCAGAAAATGTTTGAAAGAAAGTGGGCTCTCTTTTACTTCTAAGATTTTAGACATGATGAAAATTATTTGGCCCATCAATCTATGAAGGGTTAGGTCTTGATTATACTCTGCTGTGATAAAGGTGGTTTTGCAAAGTCCTTAGTATTTCACACTGCCTATGTATTTTGGATTAAGTTTGGGGAGAAAAGATAACACAATAAATAATTTTAGAATCTGGTAATGACGAGGTGATTTTATTTTAAAATTACATTTGACACATAAAACCTTAGATTTCCAAGATTTGCACTTTTTTTTACATGTTGTTATAGTGTGTCTAGTTTAGAAAACAAGAGAAAATCAACATATAGATATTTTTTTAAATTATTACAGTCTATGATAAATGTAGTTAATAAATGTTGCACTGTAACAAATACTACTGCAAAAATTCAGTAGAACATTAATAGGTGCTACATATACTCATCCATGGTTTGAGAGTTGCCTCCGGAGCTGTTAACAGTTACTGAACTATAAATACTGCATTCTGTTATATAATGGGGTTTTACAGTAAAATGCAAGGGATTGTGTTGTCCTACATTTTATACTGTTTTTATATTATGATCTTTACAAGACAACACAGCTACAAGCTAGTTTAAAAAAAAAAATCCTACAATAGAAATGACCCTGATAATAAACGTTGCACGAAAAGTAAGGAAATTTGTATTTGGTTGATTATTTCTTTGTTCTTTGTAACAATGCTTCTTCCAATAAATATCACACTGTTGGTAAGTTGGTTTATTTCCCCTTAAATGGTGCTACATTTGTAAGGAAAATGAATGTGGCAACCAAACTTTCCAAATCTTCCTTCCAAACTTTTTTTTGGTGTTGTAAAGTGGAAAATATGTTAAAGAGACAAGAGTCACAAAGATTTCTAAGTGCTGACAGTATAAGACAACTCACTGTGGTGTCTTCTTTGGGTGTTCAGTTCGTGCCAGAAGCTTAAGGTTATGAAAAAATGTGTTTCATAAGTTTGAAAGGGCATTTGCATTATCTATGGTTCATTTTTACAAGTATCCTGTTTTATTGTGAAAAGCTTTGTAAGAGGAAGTGAGTGGTGTTTTGATCGGAACCCTGCTCTGAGAGAAGTTGTGATGGAAAATATAAGAAGTTTGTGTTTGTATTGTATTAGTACAAGAAGCATGTATGAACTGGACTATCTGCTTAATAGTCTTTGTCGATTAGCACATTTTGCAAACCGTCTGTGAGAAGCTGGGGTCATTTCTGTTTGAAATCCACGGTGCAGCTGCTCACTTTTGTTTTAGCATCAAGAGCCCGTGCCATCCTGGAGATGTCCGCTGATCACTCTGCATTCCTTCACACATAACTGTTCCTGTGCAGAAAACATATCCTCCACTCCATAAAAACACAACATTACAGAGCCTATACGTGTAGAAGCATTATAAAAATGACATCTAAGATGAGTCGAACTTTGAAAGACATCCCCAACAACCACATTTGATAAATGGAAGGATTCTTATTTAGCACTTTTCTACTCTCCCAGAGCAATCTATACAACATGCCACACTCACTTTCTTCTATGCTTTAAGTGCTTTCTACATAAGCATTTACACACATTCATACTTGGGATTAGTATCTTGCCCAAGGATACTTGGCATGCAGATTGGGATAGCCAGGACTCAAACCACCAATCTTCCAAATAGCAAGTAGTCTGCATTCCCTCCTGAGCCACAGCCAGCCACTCGCTATTTATTTGGACTATACACAGCACATACACGGAGGTCCTACCAACGTCAATCCAAGACGTTTAGCAGACGTTGAAAAAAAGACATCCCATGGCAACACAAACCATTGCCTTCTTCTATCCATCATCTTCCGCTTATCCTTGTCAGGCTCTCAGGGGGACTGGAGCCTATCCCAGCTACCATACAGTGAGAGGCAGGGTGCACCCTGGACAGGTTGCCAGTCTGTCGTAGGGCTAACACAGAGAGACAGACAGACATGCACTCAACTCACATCTAAAGGCAATTTAGAACGACCAATTAACCTAACCCCACAAACGGCATGTCTTTGGACTGTGGGAGGAAGCTGGAGTACCCGGAGAGAACCCACGCAAACACAGCAAGAACATGCAAATTCCACATAAAAAGCCCCTGGCCAGGTGGTGGAACTGAACTTGGGATCTTCTTGCTGTGAGGCAACAGTGGTAACGTGAGTTACAAAACAACCCCTTCAGTAAACCAAAACTGGGGGTCCAAAAATGACTTATAAAAGACGTCACTCCAGCATCACTTTGCACAGTGAAAAAATACAGTTTATAAGGTTCTCCATCTATATATCGAAAGCCTTGTTCTTGGTGTTTTGTGTAGTTATTTTGATAGGGCTAGAGGTTATGCTACACTTACATGTTATTGTGGCCTGTTGGTGGCCTCTAGTGATGGGTCGTTCACGAACGAAATGGCTCTTAGAGCCGGCTCTTTGACGTGAACGACGCGAGCCGGCTCCTTATCGCGAGCCGTCACGTGGGGTTTTTTTTTCTTTCTCTCACCCTCTCTCTCTCTCTCTCGCACTTTTTTTCCGCTTCACTCTGCACGCGAGCCTTGTGCTTTACGCTGGGCAGAGGGGGGAGGGGCGGTAGTTACACTCAGTAGCACAGGAACAGAGCCAGAGGGAGAGAAAGAAAAAGAGAGCCAGGAACAACAACATCACATTAGAAAGGTATAGTAATCATCCACAACTATTTTCGGTTGCAGATGATAAAGGATTCAGAAAGTTTATTCATGCAGGTCCATATGACAGAGAATATGCATCTTCTTTTTGTTTTCATATTTTAATTTATATTTAATTGTGTTGTGGTTTGCAGTGTTTTGTGTTGTTTCACTTTAAATTTGTAAAAGGAAAAAGCTGAAAATTTAAATAGTTAAAATTTGAAATGTGAATAGTTGATTTTTGTATTATATGATTTACTTATTACATTTTATGTGGAGTGAATAAATAAAAGTATATTTACGGTGGCCCCTACAGACAAAGCACATACAAACTTCAAATCACGTACAAACTCAAAAACACGTACAAACTCCGAAGCACGTAAAAACACGTACAAACTCCGAAGCACGTACAAACTCCGAAGCACGTAAAAACTCCAAAGCACGTAAAAACTCAAAAGCACGTAAAAACTCAGAAGCATGTAAAAACTCAAAACACGTACAAAAGACAACAGAAGTGCTCCAGGATGCTAGGGCGCAGTGTTGAGCTTTTGTTACCTAATGGCTACACAAGCCAGCAAGTACCAACGACCGGATTTGGTGTGTGGTAGTAACAGGTAAATGAACTTTTTTTTTTTTTAATTATTTGAATATATATGAGTGCCTGTGTATAAATACACAAACAATACACACATGCTTTCATGCTTTCAATTGTGTAATTTAAGTGATCTAGTAGCTCTGCTTTGGAAGTTCAGTTCATGCTAGAAATGTGTTTTGGAGTTTGTACGTGTTTTGTCTCTAGGGGCCACCGCATATATTTATATATAAACATATATGAATAAAACCACTTTTTTTTTAACGTTAGTAATTCCTTTTGTGCATAATTTTATATTATTGTTAATAATAAATTAATTAAAGCAAAAAAACAACCTGAAGAGCCGGTTCGGAGCCGAAAGAGCCGGCTCTTTTTAGTGAGCCGAACCGAAAGAGCCGGATCTCTAAAAAGAGCCGGAAATCCCATCACTAGTGGCCTCTGACAGTCCCATTAGTCTTTGAGCTCTGCATTGCAGAACTGGAACAATCTGAAAAACAAACCTTATTTTGTAACTACAGTATTTGAACCCTTATTGTAAAAATGCCTCAACATTTCTGTCTTTGTGTGTACTATGTGAAGTAGACGGACTGGTAAGTATGGCTTAAATATTGTGTTAGTAACATTGCAGAGCATTTGAGTATTTACCCTATTTAAGAAGAATGGCAGCAATTTACTAAACTTTATTTCATGCCCTTCCTTCCAGGTACCTGGGCATTTGCTGATCTATTGCATCCATTTTTTCACCCACCTATCTATTCAGTTTTACCAGCTTTTGTCCATTTGTCTATGTGTCATGACTGATATTCTGCGTCAAAGGTGCATGCCACCCACAAATTAAATGCACTTTGTTGGATATACAAACTTAAACAGAATGAACACAGTTGTTTATGAATGTGTAAAGTAAAAATGTAGCAAATAATGGTGTTAAAACTATATGAGAGGAGAGAGAAGCAGCGGAGGGAGACGTGAATGCTGTGGGGAAATGAGATTCATTACAATTCCCTCCAGAAATGATGCCAGTAATGGACGCGGCAGCGTCAGGGCTGATTTGTGTCTGTTGAGGAGAGTCGAGGGCTGGGGGCCGAGGCCCTTCAAATTGCTAATCAAAGCAGGCCGTGAAGACTGACAGCTATTCTCACAGGGCGTCTGCACAGAGCTCATTCACTTCTATACGTTTCTGTATGTGCAGTTGTAATAGGCCCAAATGAAGCTGGATATTAGCATCTCCTTTGATTTAGTAAAGGTCACTGCTGACAGGGAGGTCCAGGGGGGTACTGAGGAGAGAGATGTACACAGTACCCTGATTGGACCCAATACTCTCACTCTCTTTGCTGCCCCTGCTTTGTGTCTAAATCATCCAAAAGGAGCCACTGCATCGTTTTATTTTTCTTTTGGACCTCTTGTGCCTTTCCTTTTCAATTAGCATACAGTCTCTTTAAACTGCACACACTTATCTTTTACATATTTAGTACTTATTTAGCCTCAAGTCTTTCTTTTTACCTTTTGTGAAATCGCCGCTCCTTTGTGTTCATTCCAGACAGCTTTTTACATCTCATCCTTTCTGCATCCCAAAGCACAAAAATCTCCATAACCATCGTTTTTTATTATTTTAAAGTCAATAAATAGACAAATCAAATAATAATAATAATAATAATAATAATAATAATGATGATAAGCAGCAATAAAATACATAAAAAATTAAAATTTAGAGTAGTTTTAAAATTTTTGTGAATATATCTTAGTGAGGGGGGGGCCGCAAAGTCTATTTACAATAACTAAAGTCATTTGTGTGCGTATTGGGGATGTTGTGGTCACGCGGGCCGATTCAGGCCCTGTGGGCTCTGCTGCCCTCTTTGTCTTTGCTTTTTCTAATTGGCCGACTGTGTAGAGCTGAACATTCAGAGAAATGTCACTAATCATTCACCTAGTTGACTCTAATAACTTGGCTCTCTTGCTCTCTCACTCACTGTCCCTCAATAAACACCTTTTTCTGTCTCTTCTGGGATGCTGTTATTTCCATGCTGGAAAACCAGACTTCTGTCTCATCAGAACATAAAATTTCTGAAGATGATGTAGCTGAAAAAGACCTTCTGAAATACTGTGACAATCAGAGAATGGTCCATGACCTTAAGGACTAAGTCTTTATTTAGATCACTTTGGTTTTCTGAATAATCCCTGCCAAAAATATACCTTATTAGCATGTGACTAACAAACCTCTAACTTTACTCTCAGCGAACATAAAAAAAAAGCCTACTTTGACATTTGGACCTTTTTAAATCCATTGAGAAGTGTTTCAGTCTAATTTCAAAAGAGTTTACTCTGCATTTAAACTACCAGTCAAAAGTTTGTACACACATAACTTTCTACACTGTCGTGTCTACATACTGAAGACATCAAATATATGAAGCAAGATATGTGGAATTATGTAATAAAGAAAAAAAAAAGATAAATATCAGAATCAGAAGACTTTATTTATCCCCAAGAGGCAATTAACAAACAATCAAGCAGCATACGTTGAAGATAAGGACAATAAGAACAGGCAATAGGAGTGAAATAATAAATACACAGAATATACAGTATATACAGTTTTAAAATTAAAGTGACTGAAAGTGAATAAATAACTGCAAAAGTGACTAAAAGTGAATAAAGTGTCAGTGGTGTAGGAAGAGTGTAGTTTATGTTTATGGGTGTGGGAAATGTTCTTATTGGCTGGAGTTAAAAAGCAGAGTGGCTTTGGGGACAAAGGTGGCTCTCCTGCTCTCAGTCCTGCAGGAAATGCAGCAGAGGCGTCGCCCAGAGGGGAGCCATTGAATTGCGGGTGAAGAATGTGAGTGGGGTCGTTGATGATTTTGGCTGCCTGTCTAAGGGCCTGTTGGCTGAAAACCTGTGCAAGAGATCTGACAGGCAGGCCAATGACTTTAGGGCACACTGATGCAGTCTGTTCCTGTTCTGAAGGCTGAGGGAGTGGAAGGGTGCAGGCGATGGAGAAGGTCATGATGCTTTCCAGGAAGGCATAGTAGAAAGTCATCACGATGGGTGTGCTGACTCCAAAGGAGTTGAGTTTCCTAAGGAGGTGTAGCCGTTGGTGGCACCTCCTGAGAATCTCCTCTGTGTTGACAGAGAATTTCAGGAGGTTGTCAAAGATGGTTCCCAGGTATTTGTACTCCTCAACTACCTCCACTGGCTTCCCGTGGATGGTGGTGGTGACTGTCAATTGAGTGTTGAAATAGAGTCCAGAACACACGTCCTAGTTGCCCTGCACAGTGCCTCAGAACTTGACTGCTGATGTTGTCAGGGCTGGGTGAGCTCCTCTCCCTGGTCCTCCTGAGGACTCTCACCACGTCCTCAGTCCTGAAGGTGAGAGCAGAGCTGCCAGGTTTGAGTGAGGATCCGGACTCCTCAAGCTGGGCCATGTTGTCCGTCTCAAACCTGGTGCCGCCTGTTCGCACGGCACTGGCGGCACGGAGCACCGCTTTTGCCTCCGAACACATCGGACTACAAACACACACATTACCAACTCCGGAAGACGATCAAAGCAGCCAAACGTGAGTACAGGGACAGGGTAGAACAACAGTGTGACAACCCTCGGAGTATGTGGCAGGGACTAAACACAATCACAGACTTTAGAGGGAAAACCAGCACACCGCAGACCACGGCCTCTCTGTGTGAGGATCTAAACGTATTCTACGCTAGATTCGACACAGCGAAAACCATGAGACTCGACAGTGTGCGCACCGCGGATGACGTCAGTGCGCACACTGTGTCTGAGGAGGATGTGCGGAGGTGCTTCAGGAAGGTGAACGCGCGCAAAGCTACTGGTCCAGACGGGATTCCCGGCCGAGTCCTTAAGTCATGCGCGGCTCAGCTGGCTGGAGTGTTTACACACATCTTCAACCTTTCCCTGTCTCTGTCTGTAGTCCCAGCCTGCTTCAAAATGGCCACCATCGTCCCTGTACCCAAATCCTCCACCATCTCCTCATTAAACGACTGGCGACCTGTAGCCTTGACCCCAATCGTAAGCAAATGCTTCAAGAAGCTTGTCAGGGACTTCATCTGCTCTGCACTACCCGACTCACTGGACCCTCTACAGTTCGCACACCGCCACAACAGGTCCACTGATGATGCCATAGCCCTGACACTACATACTGCCCTGTCACACCTGGAGAAGAGAGACACGTATGTGAGAATGCTGTTTGTAGACTACAGCTCAGCATTCAATACCATCGTTCCCTTGAAGCTGGACAGGAAACTGCAGGATCTAGGACTGAGCAGCTCCCTCTGCAGCTGGATCCTTAACTTCCTGTCTGACAGACTCCAAGTGGTCAGACTGGGCAGCATCACCTCATCCCCCATCACACTGAACACTGGTGCACCACAGGGGTGTGTACTGAGCCCTCTCCTGTACTCACTCTACACCTACGACTGCACGGCCACTAGAAACTCCAACATCATTGTGAAGTTTGCGGACGACACTAGAGTGGTGGGTCTTATCACCAACGGTGATGAGACGGCTTACAGGGAGGAGGTCAGCGCCCTGACCCACTGGTGTCAAGACAACCATCTCACCCTCAACGTCGCAAAGACAAAGGAGTTGATAGTGGACTTCCGGAGGTGCAGAGAAGTACACACCCCCATCACCATCAACGGCGCTGCTGTGGAGAGAGTGAGCAGCTTCCGCTTCCTTGGTGTACATCTGGCTGAGGATCTTACGTGGTCAGTACACATAAACAAAACAGTGAAGAAGGCGCAGCAGCGCCTCTTCTTTCTCAGGAGACTGAAAAGATTCGGCATGAGCCCCCGCATCCTCAGGACCTTCTATCACTGTGCCATTGAGAACATCCTCACTGGATGCATCACCACCTGGTATGGCAACAGCACCGCTTACAACCGCAAAGCTCTCCAGAGAGTAGTGCGGTGCTCTGAACGGATAATTGGAGGTGAGCTTCCCTCCCTCCAAGACATCTACAGGAAGCGGTGCCTGAGGAAAGCGGGGAGGATCATCAAGGACTCCAGTCACCCCAGCCATAAACTGTTCAGACTACTTCCATCAGGAAGGAGGTTCTGCAGCATCCGGTCCTGAACCAGCAGACTGAGAGACAGCTTTTTCCATCAGGCCATCAGACTGCTGAACACTTCATAAGACACCTCACCTCCACTACTGGAACTTCAACATTATGCACTACATACTGTACATTAATGCCACTGTTTTGCATTATATATTGTACATATATTTATTAGTCTCAGATTTAGCCATTTTTATATTTTGCTAGTTTTACGTTATTGTATTTTTGCACAACTCTGTTGCTTGTGAAGCTCGCACACAAGAATTTCAGTCACATGTACTGTACCAGTGTACCTGCACATGTGATGTGACAATAAAAGTGATTTGATTTGATTTAGAAAGCGTTGAGGTTGTCAGGGGGGAGGAGGGGTTGCTGCCCTCCACCTGGATGGTTCTGGGGGCGGTGACCGCAGTATTCACAGAGGCCATGGTTTTGATGCCCAGGCTGAGTGGAGGTCCCCTGTGGTAGATGGCGAAATACAACAACGAAAAGAGCATTAAAGTTAGAAAAAGAACGCAAAACTGCTCAGCTGACTGGTTGTTCAACCGCACGACCAGCGACCCGGAACCGGAAGCCGTTTTTTTATTTTAGAATCCTCAAAGAAGCCACCCTTTGCTTTGTTGACAGCGCTGCAAACACTTGGCCTTCTTTTAATGAGCTTCATGATGTAGTCACCTGAAATGGTTTTCACTTCACAGGTGTGCCTTGTCAGGGTTCATTTGTCGAATTTCTTGCCTTCTTAATGAGGTTAGGACCATCAGTTGTGTTGTGCAGAAGTCAGCTGGCAGCCCTATTTGACAACTGTTAGAATTCATATTATGGCAAGAACCAGTGAGGTAAGTAAAGAGAAATGACAGTCCATCTTAAAAACTGATGGTCAGTCAGTCCGGAAAATTGCTAAAACTGTGAATCTGTACCCAAGTGCAGTCACAAAAACCATCAAACGCTACAACGAAACTGGCATACATGAGGATCGCCCGAGGAAAGGAAGACCAAGACTCACCTCTGCTGCTGAGGATAAATTAATCCGAGTCACCAGCCTGAGAAATCGCAAGTTAACAGCACATCAGATTAGAGCCCATATAGACAGAGTAGCAGACACATTTCTACATCTACTGTTCAGAGGGGACTGCGCATGTCAGGCCTTTATGGTCAAATAACTGTTAAGAAATCACTACTAAGGAAAAGCAACAAGTAGAAGAGATTTGTTTGGGCCAAGAAACACAAGGAATGGACATTAGACCAGTGGAAATCTGTGCTTTGGTTTGAGTCCAAATATGAGATCTTTGGTTCCACCCGCCGTGTCTTTGTGCGACACAGAAAAGGTGAATTGATGGTTTCTACATGCATCGTTCTCATCATGAAGCATGGAGGACGAGATGTGATGGTGTTTCTGTGCTTTGCTGGTGACACTGTTGTGGTTTATTCAAAATTATAGGCACACTGAACCAGCATCCTGCAAAGACATGCCATTCCATCCAGTTTGTGTTTAGTTGGACCATCATTTATTTTTCAACAGGACAGTGACCCCAAACACACCTCCAGGCTGTGTAAGGGCTCAGGTAACTACATCATGAAGCTCATTGAGCAAAGATGCCAAGAGTGTGCAAAGCAGTAATCAAAGCAAAGGGTGGCTATTTTGAAGAATATGAAATATAAAACATGTTGAGACTTATTTCACACTTTTTAAAATACTACATAATCAGAAATGTTCATCCATAGATTTGATGCCTTCAGTGAGAATCTACAATGTAATTAGTCATGAAAATAAAGTAAAATAATTTTTATGTAGCACATTCATTCGCAAGCAATATGTATGTGTGTGTGTGTGTGTGTGTGTGTGTGTGTGTGTGTGTATATATATATATATATATATATATATATATGAAAGTCAATGAAAAGTCACACACACCTATATTTTATTCATAATAGAACACATAAAACATAGCAAATTGTTAAACTGTTAATTGCTAATAATAAATAATTTTTAATATAATGGCAGCTACACATCTCAAAAATGTTGGGACTGGTATAACAAAAGGCTGGAAAAGCAAGTGGTGCAAAATAGAAGCAACTTGAGGAAAATTTTGCAACTAATTAGTTTAACTTTCAACAGGTCATTAATGCAACTTAGAGAGGCAGAGTTTCTCAGAAGTAAGGACGAGCAGAGCTTGACCACTCTCTCGAAGCCGAGGAACAATTGCAAAATGAATGTCCCTCAATATGAAGTTGAGAAGACTGAATATATCATCATTTACAGTACATAAATATCATCAAAATAATCTTAAAAACCGTGAGAAATCTCTGTGCGGAAGGGATATATCTGATAATAAATATTAGATATCTGTGATCTTCAAGGCCTTAGGCAGCACTGCATTATAAACAGGTAGGATTCTGCCGTGGAAATCTGTGCATGAGTTCAGGAACACTTTCAGAGGACGTGTCTCTGAACACAGTTCACTGCCACCCAATGCCGGTTAAAGCTAATAAAGAAAACCGATATGTGAGCAAGATCTAAAAACAATTGTATCTTTTCTGGAAAGATGGACTGAGACAGAGTGAGAAACTGTTCTTTGGTCAGACAAAGGAAATTTGAAATTGTTCTTCAAGGTAGGCCTTGCATATTTCAGCACTGTTGAAAACATTTGGCACATCAAAAAGCCGGAATATCTGAGCAGCTAGAATGCTATATCTATATATAACTATATATATGTAATGTATATACATTTCTATGATAAAACATTAGCGAAACTAATGTTTGCTTTAGCTCCACAACAGCTAAACCCTGTAAAGGTTACCTAACCTTTAAAAACATCGTGAAAATGGACTCTCAGATATTATGTATGGAATACTGCAGTGCTGTTTATGGAGCCACACTGTAGAAAAAGCCAACTTGTCACAGACCTTTACAAAAACTTTATTTATAACAGCGCATGAAACAAAATTTGATGGCTTGAAAAATCAATGATTGTGGCACAATTCTGGCGAACTCTCTCAAGAACCTTTACTCTTAAGGCTGTGTTGATGCACACACATTTAGATTCAGTTGTTTTAGTCAAACATCAAGATGCACAATCATTTCTCATGCAATTAAAGCTGGAAAGCTAGAAACAAGTGCTGGTCACAGAGAGACACACACACACGGACTGACCTATAGCCTGAAACAGAAGACAACAGAAGCACTCTAAAGCTTTGATATGTGCAGACAAGATCGACACAATCAGGGTTGTTGCGACATTGGGGTAGCAGGCAACTATCAGTAGTACTGGCAGTAGTACTATTTTCAAACTGCATTCACTGCATATTAAAAAACTATTTATAATATAAGGATTAGCATGTTTAGTGATGACTCTTCAGTTATCCACTTTGTTTTTTCCTGATTAACCCTCTCGAGGCAGGCGTTGCCGATTTGCAACAGTTAAAAACTAACAACCTGATTACCACACATACATATTTTATGAGTTTTACTCAGATGTACCGCTGCAGGACTTGGTTGTGCATTAGCAACTAAAACTTAATTTGAGCCTGAGAGGGTTAAAGCAAAAAAAGATATCCACCATAAAATCAATTCAACCCATCACTGGACTAAGTGACTCAACAGCATATATTGTACATCCATCCATTCATGCATCCATCTATGGTTAGCTAAGATATCTGGAGTAGCTTGTGTTACCAGTGTGTTCCTGCATTGTGTCTGACAATGAAAGGTAAAAGAAAGAAAGACCTCAAAGTCATGAACTTGCCTGCTCCAGCTCCTACAACCAAATGCATTAACGGTGCCTAGAACACATATGCGACACACACATACTACATATTTACAGCATCTAGCAAAGACAGGCACAATGATGACAATAATTGAAGTAGAAAACACACAATCAGAAACATCAGGGTGGCTAAATATACAGTATATGTGTGTTTTACAGTGTTGGAAAAGAAATGACACCAACCTCCTCCACAGGAGAATTGTAGAAAAGGGGAAAGGCCAAAGGATTACCCAATATTTATAGGCTTGCACCAAAGAAGAAGAAGAAGAATGAGGAGGTGCTCTAACTGATAATGAACATAACTACAGGCCTGGAAGTCCTAAAAGTCAGGTATAAAAGGAACGGTTTGGGGTCTAGAACACATTTTGTGTAAGTATAACAATATGTGATTTGTGACTCGGTTACACTTGCCGTGTTGTTACTTCTTCTCATCTCTTCCCTACATGGAGCTTCAGCGCCAGTTCATTCATTTTTTTCTGTCCAAGTGATAAAAACTGACATCAAACAGTAAAGACAACACTAAAAAATGTGATCCAGAGAATATTTGCCTTCAAAGTGGTGGATTTACAGTGAGTGTACAAACTACAGACAGCTATAGTAGTGATCAAAGTTATTGAAAGGAGGTTACTGCTGCAGCACTGTATACGTCTGTGTGACTGATTTCTCCTAGTGACTGCCAGCGATCTCAAACAAGCATTTTCCACACATTTTTCTCTGGTGACTGGTGGTTATCAATCGGTCTCTAGGCGTATGTGTTTGGGGTATAGAATATTGTATAGTAGTATGGATGTGAATTAAGAGTAACACTTGTCAGTAGAGGCACATAGAGCTAAAATGCAAATATTCATAGATTCTGGGAAGTCATCACATTAAATATTCAACACATCTGGGCAATGTTGCTGCATTAAATGAGAGACCTGCAGCCACTTTGCACATCTCTAAATGAACTTTAATTAAACAAGATAATTTAGTATTCAACAACAGCCCTTCTGTGTTTTAACTGTATGACACACGCACACACACATTTTTATATTTCCATTCACCGCTTAACAAAAGCTAAGAGAGTTCTCATTTTGACCTCAATTTTCCTAAAAGGTTTTACGATAGTAGAAACACCAACTGGGATGCGAGCTGCTTTTGCACTTTTGCACTCGGGATGAAAATGCAGTTGGCACGTATAAGCTATAAACATCTGCAAAGTGGTGATTTTCTGTAACTATATATACATCACTCAGAGAGACATCTGAGCTGTGTTATCGGTGCATGTGTGAGTTCAGGGTGGTTATGGCCTTTGGGAAGAAACTGTTTTTGAGTCTGTGGGTTTTGTGCTGATGCACCTGTAGCACTTCCCTGAGGGAAGCAGGCTGAACATGTTGAAATCAGGGTGGGAGCTGTCCTTGATGATGTTTGCTGCTCTGCTGAGGCAGCGGGAGGAATAAATGTCCATCAGGGAGGGGATAGGGCAGCCGATGATCTTTTGTGCTGTCTTGACTACACTCTGAAGCCTCGCTGTATCCGCCGTAGTGCAGCTGCCGTACCATACCGTGATGCAATAAGTTAGCAGGCTCTCAATGGACGAGCAGTAGAAGGTTAGGAGCAGGTTGGAGTTCAGCTTGTACTTCCTGAGAACTCTCTGCCTCGTCTCCCTTTGAGATAAGTCCGACTACTGCAGTGTCATCAGCAAACTTGATGATGATATTGTTGTTGTGGGTCGAACTGCAGTCGTGGGTGTAGAGAGAATACAGGAGGGAGCTCAGCACATAGCCCTGTGGGGAGCCGGTGCTCAGTGTGCGAGTGGAGGAGAGATGAGAGTTTGTGAGAAAGTCCTTTATCCAGGCACATTTGGTTTGGGAAAACCCGAATGCTTTTGTCCACAGTCACATTTCCAATACAGAACTTGATATAGTCCAGTACTGATCCTGTGAAGGTTTCTGGTCCTGGTGTTCAAATATGTCCCAGTCTGTCTGTGTGAAGCAGTCCTGTAGAGCATTTTCAAGCCAGGTTATTGTTTTGAACACTCTTTAAGATCAAAACACTAATTAATAACAATCCAAAAACACAAAACACTGGGTCAAAGACAGTACTGCCTTGTCAAAATTCACTATTTAGTGTAAAAGCAAGCCAGGATTATGCAGAAAGATTAAGGCGGCACTAGTTCGTCAGCTGGGTGTATAGTCTGGTATTTTAAGTGTCACCCAGCTTTAACATCACATAGTGATTGATAGTCATCCACAAAGTCTGATGTTATTTTTTGATTACTCATGTTGGGAATGTCTGTCATGAAGCAGCTGTGTGCAGGCAGGAAAAGGAACCATAAGCAGACTTCACGGAGTCGGAAATGTAAACTCAAAAACATGTTTATTTTTGGCAGGGAAAACTACAACAAACTACAAGGGGAAAATATGAACTAAACACACAGAGAGGCACACAAAGAGACACACAGCCATGGAAGAGGGACAACAAGCAGGGGACAATACAGGACTAAAATACAGCTGGTACTAATGACACAAACGAGACGGGGAACAGAGGCTGAACATAGGGCAGAACTGTCAAAATAAAACAGGAAACAATAGACAATTAACAAAGATGCACACTAGACACAAAGATGTGGAAACATGACAGACCTAAGAAAGCTGGATCAAAGTAAGCCAGAACCATGACAATGATATTCTGAGGATGATGCAAATTTGCAAACAGAGAAATAAAGAAATAATGCCAAATACAACACATTTGATAAGATCTCTTTATCATCAGTGTGAACATGAACAAACTGAACAGCAAATATAGCAAAAATGATTTAAATTAAAACTCATATATGCAAATTATTATTTAGTTCCTTTAAAAAATGGTCACATGGTTCAATAAAGACTCCAGTTTGAAAAATGAAAAAGAAAATCTGACAATTATTTCATGGTTTGGGCTTTATGGGGTTAATTTATTACATTTTTATGACATAATAGAGGGATGAGAGAGTTTAACACAGTTCCAGTGCAGAGCATGAAACTGATGATGTTGCAGAGAGTTTATAGCCACTGCCAGTTTCCAACACTTGTCCCTGGTTGGGCTTTTACATCCCCAGCACACAAATTAAATTTTACAGTATTCAAAGGTTTTCTTTTCCATCCTGGTTCTCTTTTAAAGCGTCTTGCTTTAAAAGTTTGCTGTTCCCAGCTCGATGACCTGCAAATCACTGTCCCATCGGCGCTATAGTCCTATTCTCACATAACAGGCATCTGAGTTTGTCACCATCATGAGTCTGAAAATGATGAAGAAATGGACTTCATCCAGAAAAGAAAGTCCTTTCTAATCCTCCCCCCTCTCAGTCCTGCATCCTGTACCTGTCACCTCTCTGCTCCCTTGTTCTCAAAACTCTCACCTCTACACCCCCCACCCAACTCCTTACTCTAAAACCTTCTTTCGCTTCCTTTTCTCAGTGTTTCGCCTCTCATCTTCAGCCGGTCGTTTCCCCGCTCCGCTACTCCACCTCTCCATCCCCCCTTTCCTTCCTTTCTCTCTCTTTCCTTTCTTTCTTTTCAATCAGCCTCCTCTCCACTGCCCTACATTGACTCTCTTCTTTTCATTCCCTCTGTTACACTTTCTCTCCCCTCTCTCTTTCTCTCTCTCGCCCTCTCCCTCTGATATCCAGCACGCAATAGAGTGAGAATCGGAGGAAAATGAGGGAAGCATTGAGTCTGGAATGACAGGACATAAAGAGGGGGATTTTTGGAACAGGCGATTAGCGGGAAGCAAAACAAAAAGCCCCTTGTCAATCTGGCTTATAATTCCATTAAAATCTGTAAATTTGGTAGTTTACTTTGAGAAAAGCTCCTATAATTGGCCTCAGTGGAGGCATGTGAATATGTGTGTGAGTGCGCGTCAAAGCCATACATGCACAGTAAGTGCAAAGGTTTGAGCGAGACACATGAACCTTTACATATTTTTCTCATGCATGTGTCCATCAGAGCATATACGAGTGCGTGTGCGTGCGTTTGTGTGTTAGTCTTCAGCTGTGTGTGCCAGTCTCAGCTCCCAGTTTTGGTATTTCCTGCGCAGGTTGGTACTGAAACACAGGAGTAGGCAAAGCTAGAGTTGGACCTTCCTGACTCCTGAATCTGACACAAACAGATGCTTACAAGACACACACGCACACACCTACATGCACACACTCGACACAGAAATCCACAAACAAGTGTGTTACCTAAGCCTGCGGCAGGAGAGGAGGGCGGGGAAGAGACATGACAAGACGGATAAGGGATAAGGATGGGGAGGCAGGGTGGGTGGACGACGAGGTGGGGCTTGTGTGTGTGTGTGTGTGTGTGTGTGTGGGGGGGGGGGGGGGGGGGGAGTATGATAGGGGCCAAGATTTCAACATATAGTAAACACACACACACAAACATTTGAGTTTTTTTTCCTCTCCTCTTCTTTATATTTTCCCCATCTCTCTCCCTCCAGTCCTTTTTCCCTCTGGGAATGATGGGAAATGCAGCTGGATATAGCGCCCCTCTGCCCTCCCCCACCCACCCCCCACACACACGCTCTCTCCTATCTCTCCTCTCTCACGTCTGGCACTGAGTGGAAGTAAACAGAGGAGGAGATCGCATTTGGTTCCTGAACTGTTTCAGGGCTCGGTGCAACCACCACACACACTCTTTTGATTTCTCTCTCACACATATGGACAAATACACACACACACACACACAGCGCAAAGGGGATCTTGGCAGTAGAGGAGCCTAAAAGTCATTGACCGCCTTTGTCTGCACAGCGTTTGAAGAAGAGAAGAAGAGCAAGAGGTGATAGAGAGGACTGTAAAGAAGAGTGTAAAGACGGTCAAAGGAGTGCATCGCTTTGGGTTTGTTTAAGTCGTTCAATTAAATCAACAGCGGAAAATGGAGAACACGTGAGGGAAAGAGGAGCGAGGGTAAACTTGGGGCAAAAATGCTGCTGGCTAAAGTTTGTGGATATTTCTAGAGGGATTTTGTTTTTTTGCCCTTGAACTTTGAGGAAGAAACGCACAGGGTCGACGGAGGACTGCGAAGAAGGTGAGAACCCAGTCAATGATTTTCAAGCATGAAATGACTTGCCTATTTAGCTCTTTCAAAACTAAACAAAATTGAACTGTCACTTGCTTTTCTGCATTTTTTTTATATTTTTGAGAAGTAAGTTGAGAAGTCACCTTAAACTGATTCTCCCAGCTGATTATTGAATAGAATAGAATAGAATAGCCCTTTATTGTCATTGTACATGTACAACAAAATTGTGAATGCTCTACACCAACTGTGCTGGAATAAAATATTAAATAGTAAGACAGCATGAGTAAATAACAAACATGAAAAATATCAATAATCACGAGGAATTTAGGAGGAAGAAACACAATAGAAGAACAGGTTGCAAAGTGCTTGGAAGTAGTGTAATGCACTTGGTCTGAGTGGAGTCGGTGTGTGATTAGGACAGAATATTGTATGTTAACAGTGGCAATGGCCCAGGGAAAGATGCTGTTTGTGAGTCTGCAGGTGTGGAACCTGATTGACCTGAGGCAACATCCGGAGTGGCAGTGGGTCAAACAGGTGGTGAGCGGGGTGCAAGGGGTCACCTGTGATGGCCCTGGTTTTACTGAGACAGGAGGATCTGGTGATGGGCTCAAGTGATAGCAGAGGGCAGCCAATGGTTTTTTGGGGGGTAGTGTTAATTAGCCTTTGCGTAGCCTTCCTGTTGTTTCCCCTGCATACCAAACACCCAGGGAGTAGGAGAGAGCAGCGAGTGTGTATCACATCGCATTTTATGACAAAAGTCTCCGATAGTGACCTATTTAAAAATGTACTCTGCCCTCTTTTCATTATTGATTTCATAAATGTGTCAGATCAATAGATAAGTCATGTGTTTTAACAGGAACATGCTTTGAGATACTTCTGGGAATTTTTTTTAGACTGTGGGGATTTTTTGGTTTGCTTTTCTCAGTAAAACTACTTCTACCTTATTTGATGTCTGTGCTGTTTCTCTGTTGCTAACACTCTGCTTCCCTCCTGTTCAAAGCCTGTAGGTGGGACGTTGGGTTCTCCAGGAAACATGGCAGCGACCAACCCTTTCTCCTGCCCCTTTTTTCTCTCCTTCCTCTTTTTATTCTCTGTTATCCGGCCAGCCTTCACCCAGGGTCCATCAGTTACAGCTGAAGGAGTATATGAGGATTCACCTACCACACTGACTAACCAGACAACTACCAGCTATACAGAGACCACCCAAAACACTCCTCCAGAGACAGGACTTTCCACTCCCAACAGTGGTGGAGATACAGATGATGAGGATCTCCCTCCTGTTGGTGGGACACGTTGCCAGGGTTACTATGATGTCATGGGTCAGTGGGACCCACCTTTCAACTGTAACGCCGGTGTCTTCCTGTACTGCTGCGGTACCTGCTTCTACCGTTTCTGCTGCCAGTTCCGTCAGCAGAGCTTGGACCAGAGCATCTGCTCCAACTATGACACTCCCATCTGGGCAAACACTGGCAAACCAGTCGCCACCATTACTGAGGGACAGGGAGACCTGGACCGGGACCGCACGCAACTTATCGTGTACATCATCTGTGGGGTGGTGGCCATCATGGTACTGGTGGGCATCTTTACTAAACTGGGCCTGGAGAAGAGCCGTGGGGGAAGCGGAGGAGGAGTAGGAGGGGCAGCACAGGCCGACCTCAACTCCAGGTGAAGAAGCGTGTGTGTGTGTGTGTGTGTGAGAGAGAGAGAGAGATCCACGGGTTTCCAAATTTCTAGAAAACGCAAATTTATCCCCTAATTAAAACATATGACAAAAGACATGTTTATTCTTTATCGATGGGTCTTTTTTTCTTGTTGTATATGAATACAGATCGTTTGTTGTATTGGAGTAAGCCCAAACACAGACACAGGAGAGGTACTCCTCTCCTTTGGCACTCTGTGCACACCAGCAGGTTAATAACCAAGCAGTAGTCATGAGGGAAAAGGAGGAGGAAGGTTATTCGTGAGGATTCATTTTTCCAGCTTACAGAGGTTATTGTTAGATTGCTAATAAATGAAGACAATGTTCCCAGCCCTTATACTTTATACCTAAAAATCCTCTCAAAACACAGACGCGTGCAAAAACCATTCAGTTACAGTCAAGGGTTAACAAATGCACATTTTGAATATAAGCATTTTTGAATTTAAATGTACATTTGAGCAGGTCACTTCCTCAGACAAATGACACAAACATCCTGAAATTAATAAATGCTGCTTATGTGTGAGTTTGCTCTGGCTTACCTTAGCATATTGAGCAGAAAACTCAAAATAGACAAAATGCAGATTTGCATTTATTTATTTAGCAGATTGTTAATTCCAAGATAGCATTTTGTGTCTCAGTGTCAGACTTTGATTTTTTTACTGGAGGCCTTATAATATGTGAATGTGCTCAAATTAAATTTCAAACCCCGGCAGACATGAATGTTAAATACATAATATTAAGTTGTCCAAAATTTTCCACTTGTGGCAATGATGGCAATAATGTAGGGTCAAATGAATAAGGCCCCCATCACACAGACCTTTGAGACTGGTCTGTGACCCCCTGGTAATTACTGGTCTCCAGGCAAAAATATGGGACTCCCCATTTGCTTTGGTTGCTATCAAATTGTTATGGTCACCCATACTTTGCATGGAGCATGTCTGTCTGCAAACACTAGTATTCTTCAAGCAGCATAAAACTGAAAAGTGCAACTAAAACCTGCCTTTAAAGGAAACATTAGGATATCTATTAGTATAATACCCCTTTGCCACTGATTTCATCAACAGACAGCCAGAAACTTCTATGAACCCAACCATTGGTTGCATAATGTCCAATATGGTGGACGTGAGTCAAGCAATGTGTGTATCACATGATGTGCAAAATCGCTATACTAGGCTAGGCGCTGCTGAAGAAAGTCCATCTGACCATTTGAAACTGAGTCTGACTTATTAATTAGGAGAGTAATATTAGCTATTTGGCAATTTACTGGTATCAACATATATAATGTTATGATGAAAAATTAAAATTTAAAAGTAAAGAAATGGAGAAATGCCCTCCAACTACAAACTTGGGTCATCTGTCCACCAGAGGGCAACTTCCCCACAAGCATCACAACCAGCTGATCTGAGCAGAGTCAGGCAGAGGGTAAGAGAGTAGATAAACAGAACAAATGCACTTGATACGTTTTAAGAAAATGTGTTTATCCTTTTTTTTTTTAAAGTAACTAAATACTGTATTTTTAAATCACCAAATATTTTTCCTCAAACATCCAATAGACGATGTAGCTTTAACCTGAAGTTGAGTTTTATGAGTGCAAATTTGAACAAATTCAGTAAAAACTTGATCTTCTCAGTCCAAACATCAGGCACATTATTGACATGTCTGAAAAGCTATAATGAGTATGGCATGTCCTGGGAAATATCTGCACATGAATGAAGTTCACTTGCAAATATTACCAAAGCTTAATGACATAAGCGAACATCAACAAAAGTTCCCAAAGAACATTTTAACATTCGTTAACTCATCAGTTTTGAATCTGAATCTACTTAATGACGCATCTCATTATTTAAGTGATTACATTTTGTGCAGTAAAAGCACTTTTTATTTCTTGGTTTTTAGAGATGCTGATGTAGGATCCTACAGAGGTTTACAGGGATGTGTTTAGATTAGAATTGGCACTGAACTGGGCCTCCATGGATGGCACTACTGAAAATGACAGTTCTGCTGAAAGAGAATAGCACAGAAAGACGCTTGCAATTGCAGAAATACAATGTCAGTATTATTTGAGAGGTGAAATAGCGTAAACAACATCGCAACAACACAAAATGGGCACACACAGTGTTAAACTTATCTCGGCTTTGAGGCAACCACCAATGGGAGTGAAGCGAATTGTTGATTGACATAACTGGGGGTTGGTAAACAAACATGAGGGTGGAATGTCAAAAATAGTGACCAGCTGTCAGCTACAAAGTAATGTGCTGTGAGCAAATTGCTTTATATGTGGGTGAGGCTTAATTTTCAGTTTAAAGTCTAAAGTGTCAGCTATGGATGTGAACTAGTTTATTTTCACCTGTGTTAACTAAGCTTTGAGCTAGTGCTTCATCAGTGTACACACCTAAAACTTTACATATTTATTCTTGTTTATTCTCTTGTCTATTCTCAGGGTTCATTTATTTGTTTCTTTTTCAGTTTTTCTTTTATATTTCAGCTCTTTGCGTACTGTTTGCTTTTCTTGTAAGCATGAAACAGAGAAATCAACTTTCTAGTTTTTGAGGGGTTTCTTTTTTGCAGCTAAGCACTTTTAACTTTGTGCGTCTGTGTTAGAATGTCTCATGTGTACAAATGTGTCAGGGTTTCAGAAAGAGCACATGAAGTCACATTTTACACTGTGAATGTGATGCTTTTAAACTGAGTTACTGAAACACAACCTAGAGTTTTAGCTTTTCTCCTGATACAAATGCATTCGTGCATACACTCCAGCTGGAGTATAGAGTTAAATACATGGTTCAAAGTTCAGTCTATTCGCCTCAGGAAATCATTACAGCGCAGCATGGGCTCACATCTCTCTGCTTTCATCCTGAACCAACTCTCTAGCTGCCTCTTCTCATTCTTTTCTCCATAGAGTTTGTTCTTCTTATCTCTCCAGGCTTATTGTTTTTGATCTCATTTTCTTGCTTGAAAATCTGTTTCATCACACGCTATTTGTCCCTCTCATCCTGAATTTCTTCACCACAAATCACTTTGTTTTGGTTCGTAAGAGTCCTCTCCTTCAGCCTTCTTCCACATCTCCTCTGTTCCTTCTTTACCAGGTCAAATGTCCTTCTATCAACCTCTCTTGCTTTTTATCCCCCCTTTCACTCGAAAGGATAAGAAGTGAAACCAGCAGCTACTTTCAGTCACTCTGATCTTCATGCATTCCTCCCCCCTTTTCCATTTTCACTTTGCAAACATCCCATCTCTCCCACATCATTTTTCTCACTTGAATTTTTATTGAGAAGCTAAACATGAGGACAGCTGCACTGGTGCCACCAAAACCTCCATTGACCATCAGTCGTCTTTGTGTGTCTCCAATTAACTCAAACTGCAAAACTCATTCTGCAGATTCCGAACCACTAGGATTAACGTTTTCTGCAGGGTAGCACCTAAACTGAAATAGAAACACTGTGGCTGCATAAACATCCTCCCTCCGTGAGCCCATCTTGACAGATTACTGCTCCCCTTTGAGATTAAACAAATTTCACTGAGATTACAGCTTTACCGTTTTTGGGTTGCTCTGCCTGCTTGCTTGTTTAGTTATTAGCCTGCTGACATAAATCCCTGCTATAAAAGTGTACGTGCAATCCAGGACTTCATATACAGCGCACACACTTCATGAGGTGAGATGCACAAATTCTGCATGCGCTTTAGAGACGGATGTTAGAGCAGCCAAGCACGAAGCAGGACTTTTGCAATCTGCACGTGTGCTGTTGCAGCTCTCAAACTCGTGCTGTGCACCTGCTTCCCACCACAGGTTTCTCTTTCTCTTAACATCCTGCAAGCAGAGGGTGATTAGCGGGCTAAAATCCTAACAGTTTTCCCAAATCACCTTTGAAAGTTAAAATCCAGAGTGATCCTCCTCGCAGACTTCCTTCCCCTCTCCTTACATGCACACACACACACTAAAACCACATTTCGAGTTTGAAAAATGCCTTCAAACTTGTGGGGACCGGGATTTTGTCCCCGTAGCATCGTAAACTTCCAATTTCTGGTCACCACAAAGATATATAAACAAGGACATAGACACACACCTTCTAATACCCCTCGACTCGTTCCAGCCGCACAAGGTTCGGGGTATTTGCAAGCCGCACTAATCCCCAGCCAACAATGGAGAGCGCCTTAGGTCACGCGTGTCGTGTTTAATGAAAGGCTTCAACTGGAGCGGGGCCGGTTGTACACCGTAAACAAACACAAATGACCTTCATGATTTTACGTGTACACGCACACATACACTCACACTCGTCTGGATTTATAGTTCAATTAACAACAAGAATAATAGCGGTGGCATTTGGGTTACATGTGCATGGGTCAGATCACCACAGTGAGAGGTCAGAACAGCCATGAGGCGAGATGCGTTGCAACATAGCGTCCAGCTAGCAAAGTGGGAGAAACCTGGAAACAACATGGTGGAGGTCACATGGTTGGGATGGAGGGCTGTGTTTTTGCACAAGTAAGTACATTAATGAGTGTGTGTGACACAGCGCTCCGGGTGCTCTCAGAAAAGAAAGGAAAAGATTGGGTGGATAGAAAAAGCCTCGCTTCCGAAATCTATTTATATTCTACTAATTTCTAGCAGCTAGCATGTTTCGAAGACAAGACAGCTGTGACCACTGTTAATTAATCTATGTGTCAAGGCACAACAATAATGACAGGAATTTTTAATTTAACGTATGAGTGACTTTTTGTTGCCAAAGTGATTATAAAATATTCATTTAGTCTTAAATAATAGCAGTGGCCAAAAATGCTAGTTTCGTGATGTCTCTCTGGCGTCATTGATCAGAGATAATGTGTCAAATACAGCACTGCACCTACTCTTGTCCCAACACACTGCCAAGACTGAAACAATCAGGGGAACAGTCACAAGATACACACATACACAGAGTTGTTCATTTAAAGATCCATTCATCAGAGACCCATTTATTCATTCATGTATTTTTGAACTGCTTGTCCAGTTCAGGGTCACAGGGACTGGAACCTTGCCCATCTGACTTCAGGCAAGCGGCTGCGTACACCCTGGACAGACTGCCGCTGCAGGGCTAATACAGAGTGACTGACAGCCATTCATGCTCTCATTCACAATTGTGACCAGTTTATAATCGCTGATTAATGCTAACAAGTGTGCGTGAACAGAGGCAGTACTCAGAGTGAACCCATGTGGGGACAATTGTGCCCCTAAAAGATTGAAAACTTTTTCTGGTGGAGAAACCTCAAACAAAAACCCTTCCTACATCAAAGGACGCTTCTGTTGGAATTCTTTTTCCACAACATTATCCTTTCTGTTCTTGAGGTTTCCTTCCAGCATCAAAGCTACATCTTTGACTGCTCTGGCATGTCATCTTTATCCGGTGTGTTTTTAAGCCAGCTGCTTTTTTAGTCCTTGCATTACATAACGAAGGACGCCATTGCTTAAATGGTTTGACTGCTCTGCCCTGTATTAAGATCCACAAATAAGTGATACTCAATATAGCATGGGCATATATATGGGTCCATCACCACGCACACAAAGCACATAGAATCACTTTTCTATTAACCCTTTCTCTCGCTTCCAAATAGAAAATATTGAGTCACATTTTGTAGCTCAAGGGCACTACTGACACGTTGATGTAAACTTTTTAAAATAAAATGTACAGTGGCCCTGAGAGGTCAAAAACACGATCTGAGAAAACATAGGAAATGCAAAAAGCAGAGAGAAGAAAAACGGAATTTAAAAAAGAAGCAAACAAAAGAAAAAAACTACGCAACGGAAGTGATTTAGGGGACGACTCGCCTCCTATTACCAGTTTCAATTCCCTTTTCATATAAATTAATATATTTTTATTAATATCTAAGCATATATATTTGTTACTAATGTCAGACTGAGTTTCTGTTATTATTGTGACCAACCTGCAGTACTTCAACAGGGGGCTCCAGCTCCAGCTACATGTTCACTATTCAATACTTCTGTTAAATCATGTTATTGACTCACTAAATTACTTCTGCTGTGATTTGTGTGGTTTTGCAGCATTTTCTTTCTATTTGCTAGTGTTTTTTTTAAGTTACAGTGTGTTTGACCTCTTAGGTCAAGCAGAGGAGCGAGAGAAGAGCTGTACCTCAAGTTATTTTAAAGCCTTGAGATAAGCATTATGGACACTTCTTTGTTGTTGTTTTTTTTGGTTTTTAAGCCAGATGTCACAAGGGAGGTGAAGATGTTACTGATAAACTGCTAACAGGAGACTGTGATTGACAAGCTGGTACCTCAGGAACATGCAAAATACCCACACCTTAAAGCATGCCCTGCTTTATCATGGATTCAACTCTAAATGGGATAAAAGTGTACAAAATGAACATTAAGGCATATTAATGAGGACTTGAAATTAGCAACTGAGAACATCTGCTCATCACAAATGTTTTTAATGAGATCCTACAATGAGAGAGAACTCTCTCTGCTCTTTTTACAACCAGAGTTATTGCTCTCTGCTGGCCATTACAAAGAACGCAGGTACCTCATGATTTCACTTTTCAGACCCAGTTGCTCCTTATCTTTTATTTGAAATATTTTGGATTACCAGAAGAAAAAGGATGGATGGACAAAAGAGGGGGATGAGATGTGTCTCATACTTTTTAACTCAATCCAATCAATAGATATTGGCATTTGAAAGACGTCTGCATCCACAATGCTGTGCACACCTGAACCAGACCAAACTTGAGGAGATGCCCTTGATTATTAACAGCTCAGCATTAATCCCGGTGAACTGAGAGGTCTCACCAGTGAGAATTTCACATAACTGGACAGAGAAGGGCCAACGAAAAAGATCAAGGATGAACAGAGTCTTAAGGTCATCAGAGTACAACAACCACACCAAATGAAGTTAAATCCCCACTGTGTGCCGTTCTCTTTGCTCTGCGGCTCAGAGTAATGGGAGGTGACAGACAGCGACCTCAACAAACTTTCAACCTTTCACACCAAAAGCCTTTGGAGAATCCTGGCCATCGTTTGGCTGAAAGCGATCTCTAACAGAGCCCTGCTAACCCAGTGTTATAAATAACTCCATCACAAAGACGGCTCTACGCTCAATGGTCAAAAGACACAAGAGAGTGACCCAACAGTACTTTAGCTCACATTTTTGGGCTCCAAATCAAGAAACTAGTAATAACGTTACAGCTATCTGCAGTTTTATAATGTAAATAACAATTTAAACAAGCTTGTCCTCTGAGGGGCTCAACGATATAAGGGATCTCTCTCTTAATTAGCTTTTAATAAAAGGATCTTGATTGGATTCTCTGGAACTGATACTGGAGGTGCTTAATCTGTGAAGGAAAAGCACCCTGAAACCTGCATGAACAGCATCATGGTTCACAGCTTAACAGGTATACTAGAAAAGATAGATGTGAAGTTATCCCTGCAGCCTGCCCCGTACACGAACTGCAGACAGGAAGCAAGTGAAGCCACTACAAGCTGTAAATATCTACTACTACTAAGTTTCCTCCGCTCTCTCCTACACTTCCATAACCCCACCTTCCAAAATTTCTCCTACTTTTTCAGTACCTCCAGGGTTGAGCTGTCACTCTCTATCACCTGTCGCCACTGTTTGCGTGAGCATGTCTGCATGCATGCATGCTTGCAAACAAATGCGATAAAGTGTGCATATGCATGTGCCTGCGTCATCACTCGTCGTAGTTCCTCCCCAAGTGAAAGAACATATAAGCTGACAGATTCCTGGCTCCATCAAAAGTGACAATTTTCACCCTGCAGCTACTTTACCTTCCTCTCTCCTCCTCCTCCTCACCGCTGCCGGGTTTCACTGGGCCCACACGCACTTAAATGTGGGTCAACGCACACTGACTTAAGGGTTTGGCACTGTGTTCTTTCTGTGTTTGTGGTCGCCCCCCCTTTTTTTGAGTAAAGGTGCTGGGAATTGAAAATATCAAAGATAGCCATCCTTACATCTCTCATGTCTGGAACAAGGCATTTCAAAAAATATTGAGTCGTAACAATGAGAGTTTTGTCTGTTTGTCTGTTAAAGTTTTATTTTATTACATTTGGATCATTTTTTGAAAAATTTGAACTGAAAAGGGTTATGAAGCAGAAATGCTGTCTGTCCATTAGTAATACTTCCGCAGGTTTAATGTTGATAAAGGAACATGTTGAATTTCCTAAATTGAAAGGTGTTCTTGTCCTTATGCATAAGTTGACTGACAGGTAACAGGCCAAAAAGGAGAAGCAGTCAAAAACAATACTGCATGAAGTGTGCTTGTCTAGACACTGGCACAGCTTCTTGTAAGTTTTCCTTTGCTTGTTGTTGTTATACTTCAACTTCAATTTCAATAAAAGTTGTTACACCGTGTAAAATGCAACTAAAAATAGAAAGCAATGATATCCAAATCACATAATCTTGTATTTTATTCACAATAGATCATAGAAAAAGTATCAGTGTCATGAAAAATATTGCAACAGGTCAGTAACATGATTGGGTATAAAACGATATCTTAGACAGGCAGCGTGTCAAAGAAAAAAATTACAAACACTCCCACAGTTTGCAGTGCCATCCACTAATGCAGGTTAAAGCTCTATCATGCAGAAAGGAAGCAAAATGTCCAAATGGACTGAGGCAAAGTGGAAAACTGCTCTGTGGTCAGACAAATCGGAATTTGAAATTCTTTGCAGAAAACACAGACATTGCATTCTCCAGACTAAAGCGATGATGATGACACTCCAGCTTGTTATCAGTGCTCAGTGCAAAAGCACTGAGCACTAAGCAGGACTTACCCACAAGAGGTGGGTAAGTCCTGCGATTCTACAGTCCTGTAGAATCGCTCAGTGTATTGGTCATTACACACAAAAGCTTAAAGCGCTCTCGTGACTTCCTGATATTCACTTCTAAATGACTGATGTTGCTGTTGGAAAAATATGCTGCCGGAATGGCAACAGAAGGGAACATTCACTTGTAGGAAGCCTGAATGAAGAGTTTTTTTGCAGAAAGTCTTAACTATTCAAGCAGTTCTGTGCCTTCTGTGAAAATCTGTGCTCCTGCATTGAAATATTGTAGAGATGTCTGCAGATACTGACCTGCTTATTGTGCCCTCAGCTTCTCTGATTTGCATATGCACCAGCCTAAGTGGCAGGGGTGCGACCAGATACACTGACAAAAGGAAAACTGACACATCTCCACAGAGCCGTGCTTAATTGTTTTAAAAGTAGTAGGCGGAAAAAAGCAACCAAAAAAAGAAGGTCTTCTTGCCTGAAAGGGAAAAAAAATTATAGACAGTGTAAAGATGGATGTAGCTTTCAGCTTTGGATGTAGGTTTGAAAAGTGCAGAAAGCATGGTAGTGCTGTAAACATGCATTCTTTTTAATGGGAATGGAGGGGTGACAGCTAAGGTTGCGAGAAGAGCTCTGGTCCGATGTTATAGGTATTTTGTTGCACTGCATGCAGAATTCCAGACTTTAGAAAGTGGTTTTGAACAGAAGACAAGTGTTGAACATATGCAGGAGGAAGAAAGACTCAGACTGGAATGACATCTGTTACAATGTGGTTACCATGTGCATGAAGCTTAACCGCTGTCTTCAGGAAAAGGTCAGAGACAAACACTACTCATCAACGGCTAACCTGGTTGGAAGGAATTTTTATCTGTCATTATGTTTATCACTCAGACTCCACAGCTTTTTAGGGAAAGCCGTAAAACCAAAATCACCAAGAGCTTATAAAAATGTTTACATAGTAGATATTTACTGCTTGTAGGTGCAGTGTACAGAAATGGTGTAATGTACTCACTGAGAACATCTTACATTCAATCAGTGCAGTCATACAGCAGAGAGGATTTCACATTTCGAGAGTTACTGTTAATATTTGTTGGAACGACTCACTGTGCAAGCTCTAATCTGGGTGACCTGAGAGGACTAATTGATTGTTACAGGACATTAGTGAAGTCTCATTTCACTGTGGCTTTAATGTGATGAGATAGGATGGAAGAACTGATGAGCTCTCCGATCTCAGGCACAATACTTTTATATAATATGTTAAAGGATAATAAGCGCAGTGAGGGCAGAAGCTTACAGAATATATAAGTATAATACACATATAGGTTCCATAAGGTTTCTCCAAGAGTAGATATCAGAAACAATCATTTTCACAGGGAACACTGTTGAGGGAACTTTAATCCAGTGAAAGTAAAAGCTACTCTTCTGAGCTTTGGCCCGCCCTTTCATATCATAGAGACATTGGGAGTCTGGATACTTTTGCATGTTTTTTTTATTAGCTTTCTAGATGTGAGTTTGTTGGGTAAATACAAAAAGTAGTGTAACAAAGGTGGTTGCCAATCTTCCCAGGAGGGAACAGATCAGAAAGTTCAACCTAAGGTCAGATCCTGCAAACTACAAACTACAAACTACAAAACCTCTGGAACAATGGCTAAAGTGGGGCGATCGTGGCTCAATCGGAAGGTTGCTGGTTCGAGCCCCGGCTCCGACAGTCTCGGTCGTTGTGTCCATGGGCAAGACACTTCACCCGTTGCCTGGTGGTGGTCAGAGGGCCAGATTCTATGAAAAGATGTAAACTCAAAACACTGTTCACCCGACAGCGCGTGCATGGACATGCAAGTGCTGAAAGTAGACATCTCATAGATTCCAAAACTGCAGGTTTCAATTCAATTCAATTTAATTAAATTTTCTTTTTATAGCGCCAAATCACAACAAAAGTCACCTCAAGGCGCTTCATAGATACAGAGAAAAACCCAACAATCATATGACCCCCTATGAGCAAGCACTTTGGCGACAGTGGGAAGGAAAAACTCCCTTTTAACAGGAAGAAACCTCCGGCAGAACCAGGCTCAGGGAGGGGCGGCCATCTGCTGCGACCGGTTGGGGTGAGAGAAGGAAGACAGGATAAAGACATGCTGTGGAAGAGAGACAGAGGTTAATAACAGATATGATTCAATACAGAGAGGTCTATTAACACATAGTGAGTGAGAAAGGTGACTGGAAAGGAAAAACTCAATGCATCATGGGAATCCCCCGGCAGCCTACATCTATTGCAGCATAACTAAGGGAGGATTCAGGGTCACCTGGTCCAGCCCTAACTATATGCTTTAGCAAAAAGGAAAGTTTTAAGCCTAATCTTAAAAGTAGAGATAGTGTCTGTCTCCCGAATCCAAACTGGAAGCTGGTTCCACAGAAGAGGGGCCTGAAAACTGAAGGCTCTCCCTCCCATTCTACTTTTAAATACTCTAGGAACAACAAGTAGGCCTGCAGAGCGGGAGCGAAGTGCTCCAATAGGGTAATATGGTACTACAAGGTCATTAAGATAAGATGGGGCCTGATTATTTAAGACCTTGTATGTGAGGAGCAGGATTTTGAATTCAATTCTGGATTTAACAGGAAGCCAATGAAGGGAAGCCAAAACAGGAGAAATATGCTCTCTCTTTCTAGTCCCTGTCAGTACTCTTGCTGCAGTATTTTGGATTAACTGAAGGCTTTTCAGTGAGTTTTTTGGACATCCTGATAATAATGAATTGCAGTAGTCCAGCCTGGAAGTAATAAATGCATGAACTAGTTTTTCAGCGTCACTGAGACAGGATATTTCTAATTTTAGAGATGTTGCGCAAATGGAAGAACGCAGTCTTACATATTTGTTTAATATGTGCGTTGAAGGACATATCCTGGTCAAAAATGACTCCAAGGTTCCTCACAGTGTTACTGGAGGCCAAGGTAATGCCATCCAGAGTAAGAATCTGGTTAGATACCATATTTCTAAGCTTTTCAGCGCCGAGTACAATAACCTCAGTTTTATCTGAGTTAAGAAGCAGAAAGTTAGTGGCCATCCAAGTCTTTATGTCTTTAAGACATTCCTGCAGTTTAACTAATTGGCGTGTGTTATCTGGCTTCATGGACAGATAGAGCTGGGTGTCATCTGCATAGCAGTGAAAATGTATGCTATGTCTTCTAATGATGCTGCCTAGGGGAAGCATGTATAATGTAAACAGAATTGGTCCTAGCACTGAACCCTGTGGAACTCCATAATTAACCTCAGTGTGTGAAGAGGACTCTCCATTTACATGCACAAATTGGAGTCTATTAGATAGATATGATACAAACCACTGCAGTGCAATACCTGTAATACCTACAGCATGTTCTAATCGCTCTAATAGGATATTATGGTCAACAGTATCGAATGCTGCACTAAGGTCAAGAAGGACAAGCACAGAGATGAGTCCACTGTTTCGTCACTCTCCGACCAAAATTCACTGAACCAAAACCAAAAGAAGACAAAACTACGCGTCATGTTTGAATAACATTGTAATGAATTCCATTCAAATCCCACTTCCTGCACAGTTCTCTCATCAGTGAGCTTTGAGACCAGTTTTCCATCAAAAATCTTTATTTTCTGGGTTATTCGCTTGCTTATTACGCAACAATCTACCGTTTTGTACAGTGTTGTCAGCCGCTGGTTCTCCGCTCCCAAAAAATTACCTCTGACAAGAAAGCGTAGTTTCTGCTATTCAATACCGAAGAAATTTCAACTTTCACAAATTATGCCAAATTCCAAAATGCTTAGCTATGTCCCTAATAAAACCTCTGTAACTGTTTTTGTAATTATAATTTTACATATTTATTTCTTAAGATTTAAGTCGAAAGAGTCGTGCTGACAGATTTATGTCTTTGTCACAGCAGCTTTTTCTTTATCATGTAGAAAAACAGCTAAATATGTAACTTCTTTACACTGGTAGAAAGGGGAGTTTCACTGGTCTGGCCTGGTTTCAGTGGGCTGTATGTGGCCCGGGATGTAAAATGAATTTGACACTCCCGTTGTAAACCAATAAACAAACATGAAGTCCAAGAGTAGTCACTAGCTGGACTTCAACTGATTCTGGTTCATTAATGAATGTGTTCCTCTTAATGTTCACATCTGGGTTGTTTTTGCAGATACTACAGACTTTTCTTGTCAATCTAGCCCACACTCCAGTATTAACCTCTTAACCAGCGACAAAGACGTCTTCATTATTTAAAGGCACCCACAGAAACTCTCATGAAGCTCAGCCAACGCTCCATAAACACCACATAGCCTGAAGACAGGTGCAGTTTTTGTTGCAGATTAAAAGTCCAAATCAGCAAGTTGTTTGAGCAGCGAGCCAAGAGAAGCGTGCGCAGAGGCCCGAGGCACTGTGTGGTAGTGAGTCACAGAAGGGATGAGGAGCAGAGAGAGGGTGAGGGAGGAAGACAAACAGTATGGTTTGAAGTGGAGGGAAAAGACAAAGAGTCAGATTTAGGACTGAGTTTAGGAAAGGAGGGGGATGAGAGAGAAAGAACGAGACTCAAAGAAAACTGAATAAAGAAATGAAAGAAGATGAGAGAAAAGGATTCAAGACGTTTGGGTTTTTTCCTCGTGTGTCAAATGTTGAGAAATGTTGAGTTCAGAGTGAGAAACCAAGAATGGAAGACTCATTAATGAGTCTTTTAAGGGTCTTATTAATGTTGGAACTAGTGTGTTTAGTCTTAACCTTAACATTTTAGCTTTCAACATGAAAAACTGAAGATGAGTCGTGTCTGGACTCCGGTGCAAACATTTACAGTACTGTGCAAAAGCCATGGATCACCCCTCATATCTTTATATTTCACTATGAAGAACTGAAGGAAATAGGTCGAGCGTTTTACAGCGTGGTATGATCACCTTTATTCTTCAACACAGCCAAAATATAATCTAAAATTGGTTCTTTGCTAAGTAGACACAACACTGGTATGTTCCATTTACTGTCTGGAATCATTATCATGCTAAAATGAAACCAATCATATGCTTTTGGGTAGTTGTGGAAGGTGGATCAACATCTGACTGTGCTTTTCTGTGTGCTTTGACAGGATCCTCAACACCACTGGCTGAAATTCAGCCCCAAACGGTGACAGAGCCTCCACCATGTTTTACAGATGGCTGTAGATGCTCATTGTTGTAGCTCTCTCCTGACCCCCTTTTATATATTGATGATGATTTGAACTCAAAATGTAAAATTTACATTCATCACTCCATAAGACCTGATTTTCAGTCCAGTTCTTGTGAACTTTCCCCATTTTTTAAGAACAGCTTATTGTCAGCTTCTCTTCCACAGAGACCATTTCTAGTGAAGCTTCAGCAAATATTAGATGAATTAACTGAAGGATCGTATATATTCCAGGTGCTGTGTCAGATCTTTGCTGGGGTTTTTTTCTTTCAGAGGCAGGAGACAGTTTTTTAAGGTGTGCCATTAGTTTTGTCCTCCTTGTCCAATGTTCTCAAACTATTTAAGACACACTGCACATCCCAAGTTTTCAGCTCTGAGAATCCACTTGCTGGTACAAAATTCTTTTAAAAAAGGGATGAAAAATGCAAACAAACAGAAAAAAGTCCATCTGAAAATGGTCATGTACAGGTCTGGACTGACAATGAAATTGGAAAAGCAATTCAGGAAGCCTGGAGAACTATTGCTTAAGACCTCTTTGAAAACGACAGGAAGGTCTGGCTTCTTGGAAGCCAATTATAAAGAAATAAGGGGTGACTCAAGACTTTTGCACAGTACTGTAGTTCCAGTCATTCAGTGAAATTATTGTTAAATCATTGTCCACGTGTTTCATCCATATATATTTTGTAGTGGCTTCATCATTCAGCACCATTTCGAGTGCTGGGAGTCAAATGTGGGTCACAAAGACAAGCAAACATGCACTATTTGGGTGATCGTGGCTCAAGAGTTGGGGGTTCGCCTTGTAATCGGAAGGTTGCCGGTTCGAGCCCCGGCTTGGACAGTCTCGGTCGTTGTGTCCTTGGGCAAGACACTTCACCCGTTGCCTGGTGGTGGTCAGAGGGCCCGGTGGCGCCAGTGTCCGGCAGCCTCGCAACACTGTGTCTTGTATACCTGTGTATGAGTGGTCAGTGCGCCCCAGGGCGGCTGTGACTACAATGTAGCTGCCATCACCAGTGTGTGAATGTGTAGATGACTGGTTGTGTAAAGTGCTTTGGGGTCCTTAGGGACTAGTGTCTGTTATCTATAACAGACACTTGTGGGTGATGACAGATGGGATTATATGTACATCAAAAGAGTTTCATTGCAACAACATAGTCCCTGCAGAAGCCACTTTTTGACATCTGTGTCACGGTTACTCACACACCATCATCACACCTACAGATTATCAGAGAAGTGGCCAAAGGGACATGCTTTTCTAGTCGGTATCTGGGTGTGAACGAGAGGCCCCTGGCAACACTGTGTCTTGTATACCTGTGCATTTATGTGTATGTGTGTGTATGAGTGGTGCTGTGGACTTCCTTTTGTAAAGCTTAACTACAAGTGTTTTGAGTCAATAGTGGTTGTATTTGGGAAATACACAGGCAGCAGATATGTGTTGGATGAAGGGAAAGTCCCCCAAACTGTGCATAAACATACATCTGTGTGTAAAGTGTGTGTGTATGTGTAAAGTGTACGTGTTTAGACATCTTTCTGAGGACAAAAAATTGGCACGACACTTTACTTTTGGAGACAAACAGTCACTCATAGGGACAAAATGCCTGTCCCTTTATGTCAATTAGATGTCCTCACTAAGATATGAAAACGTGTGTGTGTGTGTGTGTCTGTGTGTGTGTGTGTGTGTGTGTGTGTGTGTGTGTGTGTGTGTGTGTGTGTGTGTGTGTCCATGAACATTTGCACTCACACTTGTTTGGAAGCATTTCTTGCACTCAAACTCAAGCCAAGTCTCAATGTGAACATATTGCAAAAACGACAAGCAGCAAAAAGGCCGCCAGTCAATACAGCTGGCTGAGATTTAGCCTGAAAATAAAAATATGTTGCTCAGGCTCAATTACATAAGCATATTTCCTACAGTAAATGTAACAAGATGCAAACAGTTAACTTTGTCAGAATACAGGCAGCAGCATCAAATGTCTCCCAATCTGACACAAATCTTTAGCTATATAATGTACATGCAGAGAGACCTGACACAAAGTGGGAAAAATGTTTTTTCCATGGTCATTTGTGCACACATGTACTTAACACTATGTTTGTGGCTTGGTTCAAATTGTTTGTTGGTCACACTTCATAATACAGCCCACAACCAAGTGTGTAATTCCTCTGTAATTAAATGGAATTTCAGTGTATTTTCAATGAAATTACCATGAAATTATATTTACCTAGAAATACTGCATATGTAATTTTAGGTGGTGTACAATTTCATGGTCATTTTGCAGAAAAACATTATTATATTATATTTCAAAATATTTTTCCACTTACATCGCACATTAAATATTACCATGAAATTACACAATGCTTACAATTACTCATAGTATAATTTGTGTCTCCTTTGCTGTATAATTTCCATAATTTAGGCACCACTTACAATATCATTATTTCTTCTTTTCTGTAAAATACATGAAGTTGTGAAATACACACATTTATTTACGTAAACTTTCCTTTAAATTACTTACGCAGTACTTAAATTTTCTTACAGTATTGCTTGTCTTTGTTTCCTGTAAAAAAAAAAAACCCATCGTAATGAAACACAAGCCCCCAGTTTTTATAATCAATATATTTTATTGAGAATTCTGTTATGATTTCATCAGGGTAATTGACTGGATGAGTAGTCAAATTTAAAAGAAAAATAAGCATTTCATTAATAAAATATCACAAAAAAGTCACATACATTTAATATCTATTGTACTCTAACTTGGTTTATCAAATAAAATAAGTTGAGCACCGTTTTTAACCTGTGTGTGTGTGTGTGTGTGTGTGTGTGTGTGTGTGTGTGTGTGTGTGTGTGTGTGTGTGTGTGTGTTGGTCTCCAGGACGCTGACAGACCTGCTGAAACAGCAGGGGAATGAGGTGAGCTCGGTGGAAAATGCCATGGCCAGTCCGCCCAGTGCAGGGAGAGTCAACGGCGTCTCAGCCAGGATGCTGCGCAGCAGGAGTGGTAAGTGCAAAGAAAGATTGTGCACATACAAAAACACATGTAAACACACCTGCACATGTAAAAGGTAATGCAGTAAAAGATTTGTTTACTGCTGTCAAAGACTGCAAGACTATAGGCTCACCAACTAACAGTACTGTCCCTGTACTATGAAGCAAGATTTCATCTTACCCTGATAATTTCAGGGTTAAGCCTGAGTTTCCTGTACTATGAAGATAGTTCACTTGTTATGGAGCATATCGCCATGGTAACTTATGAGAGGGTATTTTAATGCTAGACTCCTGTACAATGTTTTTCCTCTCACACGCACTCATGCCACTGATTTGCTTGCAGCAGCTGTGTTGTTTTTCATCTCTATTTTGTGTTTAATCGCTTCAGATTTTTCTAATAGTAAAGTCTCACGTGTCATGTGAACGTACAGGAAATATCCTGCATTAACTTATTGAATTGATAACTAGTTTCGGTCTCTAGTGTCATAGGGTGAGAGGCAGGGTACACTCTGGACCGCTTGTCCATCTATTGCAGGCCTATCACAGAGAGACAGACAACAATTCACACTAAATCCTATGAATAATTTAGAATCACCAGTTAACCTAAAAAGCACGTTTGGACTGTGTGAGGAGATATCACATGCATGTTCAAGGAAAACATGGAGACTACACACAGAAAAGCCCCAACCAGCCAGCTGGTTCAAACCAATGACTGCAGAAAAGTAGTATTTTTCTACAGTCATTGGTTTGAACCAGGAAGCCTCTTGCTCAACAACACCCAGTTGCTTTGAACTTCCTGTTATATTCATTATCCTTCTTTGAGAGATATTTCAATGACATGAAATTGAAACCATTTTTCATACAATCTTATTAAAACTTTCAATTTTTTAAAATGTCTTATTGACCTCAGAAACATCAAGACTGACCATATTAGATATGAAAGACTTACTGAAAGTGTAGGTACTGGCCAAAACATACAGGGTTGGAGTGGAATTACAAAATTCATCCACCAGCAAAAATGAATGCACTGAATGGAGACTAACAGGGAGACAGGTAGGAGAACAAAAAGAGTCACAGAACTAAGAACAATCTGCAGCAGCGGGAGCACATTGGATGCTTTTTGCTTGTTTGTGTCTACAAAACACTTGAAACTGGACTAAAGAAAGTTTATTAGGTTAAGAACCTTTTCAATAAGCAGGGAACTGCCAGTCATCTGTCTTGCAGCTTGAAGCTGATCAAAGCAAATTAGCTACATGCACCACTGTACGCCAACCCCATTGTCAACCTCAAGTTTGGTGAAGTAATGTGTTCCCATCTACTCAGACACTATCGTGACATTTGGTAGGTGATAGGTTTGTAGCATAAACCTATTCGCTGGAACGTTAAGGACAATTTAATTACACAGCAAAGCAAGACACGAGTAGGCAAAGTTCTTCATGTTTCTCATGCACGGGAGAGAACTGGACAAACGCCGTTCCTTCGCTTGACCCCAGTTGCTCTCGTCTGCTCCTCCGTAACACTGCTCTTTTATTGAGGTTACATGAATATGCATAGGTGCATCAACATACGACGTATACATACACACAAAGAGTACCTTGCCTGTGCGTTGTGTGTGTGTGTGGTGGTGGTGGTGGGGGGCGTCAGAGTGTGACCCCATAAACACCTTCCCTAACCCTGCTGGTTTGGAAGTCCAACAGTTCATCTAAACAAAACACTTAGCCTAAAACAGATATAGACACGTTTATCCTACCATAAAACAATAAGAGAAGCTATGCCCTCTCCCATGCTCCCAGAGTGTGGGTGTGAATGCCAGAACACTCTGGAATGCGCACAAATCCTTTGCAGACTATTAAGGATCACACATCCTATCACTACACAATCGATTATTCACCTCTAAGCATATATGGTTAAATATTTCTAAGCATAAATGACAATAAACAATATAAATCTAACAGTAGGTTAGCCTGTTTACCGGTAAAACTGAATGTCCTAAACCGCCACGTATTACTGGCACTGGTTGATGAGATGTATTTACAGGATAGGACAAAGTGAAAACAATAAAAGGCAGAACACATGCTTGTTATACGTGTGACTCGTGCTCAATATGCACACACATGCACTGTTTAATTAATATGTTAATGTAAGCAGGCCTGAACCCTGAAGGCAGCATGTGCCTTTTTCCTACATTTCCATCCGCAGATACAGCAACGTGGAATTTAAACACCTATTTTAACCATGTTTTACTCAGAGCAAACCACCTCTTGTGTGCCTGGATTGTTTCGGTTTGTGCATACCAGTAACTGATGGTGCATGTACATTGATTAGCGATGTGATGGTGTGTACTCTGCATCTGATGGTGTGGAAGGGTGGGAGAGGGCAGGCGTCTCGTATGAGAGACCCTGCAGCTTCTATCTCGCATCTCTCACTGCGTGGAATTTCACACCCCGCTAATGACATGATGCCACATGCAGTATGTGGCAGACACTTTAATCCAGTCATTGATCATATGGACTTGAAAAGGGCAACAAATATGCTGGCTGGAACGAAATCTAAGAGGACGATTGTTGCAGTGTGACTTTTGTCTCTCTCTTTCTGAACGTCTGCTATGAAGCCTTGAGTTCAGCATTTTCACCGTTGCCATTTAGTATTTTGACAGTGAAAGTAACCAGGGAGGTTTTTATACACTTTCAAAGGTCAAAAGTTGCTGGATTAGGGCATAAATGCAAAATGCAGGATTCTGAGAGAGGTAGATGAACTAGAAGCATTTTATTACAGCTGGTAAAAAATCCACAGAGTGCAAAGGTCCACAAGCAAAGAAAATAAAAGAATCCAAAATAGGAAAACACCAAGAGGGAAATAGATGCTCTGACAAAGGACAAGGGAATTAGACACAGCTGAGGAGTGAAGCACAGGTGAAGCCAGTTAGGATAACGACACAGCCAAGTAAAACACAGGAGACGATGAAGATAAACTGACAGGAAAACAAGGAAACTAAGACAGCAGTAAGAAAACTATTAGTTTTATACAAACAGTAACTGCAAGTGAGATCACTAAAGAAAAGCCCAGATGATAATATAATCATGTGAAGAGTCAAAGTCAAGCAGAGAACATTCATCATAAACAGAATTAACAGGTTAACCCCCCTATTGTTTGAGAATATACTTAAGAACAAAATATATTTGTCATTGAATGCTGTTACATTCTATATCTTTATTGTCATTATAAATACATGAAATATAGGGAGATTAGGTGCCTTCCTTACGGTGGCGGTAACACAATTGCATGGGAACACCATCACATGTGTGGCAATATTGCACGTCTTTTACACATGGTGCTAGGTGGTGTATAATGCCCTGATGGCTACTTGCTTTAATGCTCCTGTTATGACTCCTGTTCAGCCAAGAACATTTTTTTTTAATGTTCTTGGCTTTCCTACGGCAGTGGGACCTGTACAGTTCTTCAAGCGAGGGTAGAGGACAGTCGATGGTTTCCTGGGCAGTCTTAATGATTCACTGGAGTGTTTTTCTCTGTGCTGCTGTGGAGCTGAAAACCACACACAGAGGCAGTAGTAAAGGATGCTCTCAATAGAGTATTGGTAGAAGGACACCCACAGTTTTTGAGAGATGTTATTTTTCCTGATGACACTCAGGAAATAGAGTCTCTGCTGGGTCTTCTTTGCCAGCTCTGCCATGTTCCTGAAATCCACAGTGAGCTCATTGGTCTTAGTTGTGTTCAGGATCAGGTAGTCTGTGCACCATGCTGTCAGTCACTCTACTTCATCCCTGTAGGCAGACTCATCCCCCCCCCCCCCCAGAAATGAGCCCCAGCAGAGTTGTGTCATCTGCAAATTACATTGCTAAAAGTATGACTCAGCACAGCTTTTTTAAACAACTCCAAAACCAGCACACCCACATCTCACATTTTAGTTTTAACATGTAGGGTACAAAAAAGAATGGTTATGTTTTAACAAGTTCTAGGCCCACTCTTTACCCCCTCAGGAACTCGAAATGCCCATTAGCATGGCCCGACCATCAACCCAACACCCACTTCTATGATGCAGGACCGAAAACAAAGAGAATAGTGCACCTAAAATTATTTTACATAGTGCTGCATCAATATATCAACTTTGTGTCCGGTTTGCTAGTCAAGTTTGTCTGAAAGCAGCTCAATGGATGTTGGGTTTTTATATTTTCAGTGAGTTTATGGAAGTATAAGAATTGGACAGTGTGGACAGAAACGGGGTAAAAGTGAAAATGCAAATTAATTTAGATTTAAAGAAAGGGGAAGAAAGACAAAAAGTTGTTCATTATTCCGTTGATTTTGTACAAAAAACATCTGTAGTCACTCAACTATCCCAGTCATTGAATTCAGGTGCTCCAATCGCGTCCATGGCCAAACTAAACTCAAGCACCTAGGCATGCAGACTGCATGTGAAAATATTTGTGAAAGAATGGATCATGGTAAAGCGATAGGATGAAACTCGTGCCAGTCCACTGGTGAAATTTCATCACTACTAAATCACGCTTCTCTGTCTAGAAGTCCAATAGATGAGTCTGGGTTTGGTGGTTGCTGGGGGAACGGTTCCAACATGACTACCAGTCTACAAAGCAAGGTCTATAAAGGCAGGTGAATAAGAGTGGAGACTGTAAACCAGGCCTTCTCATCCAACATCAGTGTCTCACTTTACAAATGTGCTTGTGGACGAATGGCCCCAAACTCCCACACACACACTCCTATACATCACTAACCTTTGTGGAAAGTCATCTTGAAAGAGTTGAAGCTGTTAAAGCTGCAAAGGGTGGACCAACATAATATTAAATCCTATTGATTAATAACGGGATGTCAGTCGAGTTCATATAAGTGTGAAGGCAGATGAATGAATACTTTTAGAAATATAATGTATGTGGATCTCCAAGGTGTTCAGACCTCTTGTGTTCAGATTTTTTTGCTCTTTATTGTACTTCAATTAGACAGTCAGAGGTCATTTCAGGGGCCCATACTGTCCAGGTGTGGGGTTCTTTGTTGTCTCATGTGCTTGAAAAGAAGGCAACTGGACTTCTTTGCGTTCATGAAAACATTTCTACTCTCCATTCAAGAGTCTTAAGTAGGCATTTATCCTCAAGTGGCAACTGTCCCCTTGCAGGCGATCCTGAAAGTCATTGACCTACTATTAATCATTTGAGTCTTCACATTAGCCAAGTTGTGACAAAAAGTGCAGGTGGTTACTATCGCCTGGGCCAAGGTGTGAAACTTCTGTAAGACAGTGCCCCATTCCACCTCTGGCAAGGTGTGAGTGAGGAGTGTGTTTCATATTTATGTACATAGTAGTCCAAAAAATGTCCAGTGGCTGTTTGAGATAGTCTGAGATACGGACTTTGCCTTAAGACTGCCTTGTCTACCATCTACAAATATATATATGTGTATATATTAGGGGTGCAACGATACACAAAATTCACGGTTCGGTTCGGTTCGATACTTTGGTGTCACGGTTCGATATTTTTTCGATACAAAAAAAATGTTCATGCCTTTTTATTAATTTGTCATTTATTAAATTTTCACGGCACATTCTGCACCACCTCTCTGTGCGTTCATCATTTGTTTGAAGCCAGCTCACCTCCTGCAACCACTTTTCCGAGAATACGCGCTTCTTTTGTGGTTCGGACTCCTTCTGCCATTTCTTTGGAGGTGGAGGAACACCAAAGTAATTGCTTAAAGGAGCTTCTTCGACATCTTTATGAGTTCTAAACAAATGTCTGTCCTCCTCCTGAAAATCTTATGTATGCAAACACGCGTTGCAACTTCTTATCTTGTGCGCGTTTTTTATTTTGACAGCGAATGCGCACCTGCGGACCACTTATGTGTAGACCTGGTTATTTAGCTCGTCATATTGCAGCCACAGAAATTCTTTTGTCCATGAAACCATAAAGCTGCTCTTTCTTTTTGCCTTATAGTCTGAGTTGTCATAACTTTTCCGTTTTGTGGTAAGCTTTTCTTTGGCTGTCACTTCTTCAGCCTGACCTGTCTTGTTTGGCTCAGCAGAACTAAAATATATATCCTGCTGCTTTTACACACACATTCACATAACGCTCAGCGATTCTCTGCGAGATCAACCTCTCACATGTTTAAGCTTGCTGCGGGAGATTTCACTTGTCATGTTTGCATAGTAAGCTAACGATTGATAAGACGATGCCAGAGGAATTGGTGCGCAAATTATCATCACTCACCAATCAGTGCTGTCGCTCTCTATACACAGTTCGCGCGATTGCAAAGTGAACGCAAAAAACAAGCGCAAATTCAAACGCTATTTCAATATGTCACATATTGACAGTGGCTCACCGATGCCAATGACATAATTACCCAGCTACATTTCCGAAAGAATGCAAAAGCATTGACATATATTTTCCTTCCTACGATAGGCCGACGAGCAGAGCAGGGCAGCCCGACTGGAAAAATCGCTAGCGATTTTGCGAGCCCTGTATCTGATCGAGTAATCACTCATCTTTGGAAAAGAGAGTTTATTACAGAGAAATGTCTCTTTCCAAAATAAAAGCTATACTATACGCTTCTTCTGGGCTATATTCTCAGCAGCATATTAAACATATCAGGTCCCCATAAGAAGAATCATGTGCTAACGGCTGTCTAAATGACTCGGTAAAGTTTGTATGCGTGCTTGTTGTTTTTGTCTGCTTCCACTTGTCTTTGCACTAGGATGCTATCGGGTAAATGTGCAGTCATATTCGTTGTGTTCCCACTAGTGCTGTCAGCCTTAATCTGAAATTAGGTTAACGCCACAACATGGCAAATCTCCATTAACGAGCTACCGCGGATTGCCCCGTGTGTGGGGCTGGACAGCGTCAACACATTAACGAGCTAACTGCGCTAACACACTAGTTCCCACTCATGTAATTGAGCATTGCTTGGCACATCTGACATACTGTTTTACTTTAGTCCATGACTCGCTTACCTTCAGGGTCATACGTCACATGAAGACCAAAATAGTTCCAGACGCCAGATCTGAATGAGGGTGGGGGAGGTTCAATTTGCCATGTTGCAACGAGCTTAGCTTCTGTCTAGCTAGCTTGCCCTGCGCTCAGTGAATCTGCGTTCGACTACTCCGCCTAGGCTGCACTGTCGAGCGCAGATCCACTGAGCGCTCAACACAGACAGCACCGTCAGAAGGAAAGTTGATAAAATAAATTAAAAATGTTGTATTGTTCGATACATATGCGTACCGAACCGAAAGCACTGTATCGAACGGTTCAATATCGATACGAGTATCGTTGCACCCCTAGTGTATATATATTTTTATATATATATATATGGTTATAAAATGGTTTTAAGCAAACTCACAGCATGACATTTAAGGGTCAGTGCACCATGAATCACCTCCCTCTGTCCCAGATATTCATTTGCTCTTCGCTCGTTTCTGAGCTCTTCATCTTCATCTGTTTCAAGGATTTTTTTTTATTTTTCTTTTTTTTTTTAACTTTTCAGGCTATTTGTACTGAATCTAAACTGACAGACACTGTATGTACATGTATTCACCATCCAAACTGTTCCGTTATTGAGCCACAGGACAAAGTGGAGCACTGCATAGATTGCTGGGGTAGGAAACAGATGAACATTATTGGTTTTTCCACTGTAGACAAGAAAGCAGAGGTGGCTTTGGAAAAAAGTAAAACTCATTACACACAGAGTAATTGAACACATTTGAACTAATTGGAGGGTTGTTGAGAGGACTGCTGCCATTTTCTCTTGTGCTGACATTCACTTAAAAAAGCATGTGGACTTTATTCTTTTATATGAGAGTGCAGATAGATCCTAAACTATAGCTTATTAGGTAACATGAAAATGAATCTAAATATAGGTTACACAGCACTCTTTTGCTGTGTAACCTATACCAGGCAGAAAATACCTTTGGGATTGTTGCTGCCGTTGGACCTGCCCTATAGGACGCTGTTAAAAAAGTTTGAAGTATCCACTTGGTTCCACTGAACATGAGATGTTCTGCAGATCTGTGATTTTGTGCTCCTTCTTCTTTACAGCCTGTTGCTCTAGTACACAAGCCACAGATTGTATCTAAAACAGCGGTCCCCAGCCTTTTTTTCCCCACAGACAGGTTTATGTCCAACAATATTTTCATGGACTGGCCTTTGAGGTGTTACGGATAAATACAACAAAATAAAACCACCACCAGTACCAAAAAAAAATAAGATTTATTCATAACACATGGGAAAAGACCCAGGGTAACCGATTTAACGATAAAAACGATTAAAAATAATAACGCTAAAAACCGATAAAAACCATGAATTTCACACCCGAGCCTCAAATCTCGCGGCCCGTTACCAAACGACTCATGGACCGGTACCGGTCTGTGGCCCGGGGGTTGGGGACCACTGATGTAAGAGACACATATTACCACCCTGATGTCACTCATTGAATTTTGGACTCCCACATAAAGCCTTAAGTTTGTTATCTTGGCAGTTGCCATCTATCCATTGTCTATAAAATATCTTATCCATCGTTTACTGACTCCATCATTTATTCCAACTTCTTTGCACCATTGCAAAGATGTCCGGAGCCCAATTCCATACATGTGTCCACATACTTTGCCAATCAAGCTGATTCTGATTGTGGTAAAAGTGCACTTGGCCATTAAGCTCTTGGGTAGCAAGCAAACCAATAACTTTCAGCAAGCATATTTTAATATATAAATATTTTTAAATGTGGTTCTGGCAGAGTAACCAGTATGTGTAGGTTAGCTTTTGTGTTTAAATCCATGCGCCCACGTTACATTTCATCTGGAAATATGTCACACTACAGAAGCTCTGAATTCTGCTTCACTCTGACTTTATAGGTTAGAAACGTCAAGAAGTCACAAGCCTTTAAAGTCACAAACTTTGAGATGTACATGAACCATCCGTGATGTTAGCTGGAGACGGGAGGCAAATATTTGGTCTCTAACAAATATGAGTCATTGCAGATAGAAAGCTTGAAGCAAAAAGCGATGACCTATTTATCAAAGTCGACTGCAGAAGTAGGGTGACCCAGTAACAAATCACTCCAAACACAAATTTCACCTCTTCTCCTCCCACATCTCTTTTTTCCCTGTTACCCCAGCTGTCAGAAGAGTGACTCTGAGTGCTTGTGTCATCCAAAATGTTTTCCTGCCCTCTCAACTCTTCCCTGGGGTCAATTAGAGGCAAACTACTTAATGATCTTAGTGCGAATCTGTACTCCCGTGTTCTTGTCATGTTTATTATTCTCACAAAAGGCACGTGTACGCCTGACTCAGCCAGTCGCACAGAGCGAGGGTTATAAAGTAAGTGGATGTGGGAGAAGGTTGTTTTTGTTCACACTGCTTCTACTACACTCAGTGATGATGCACACGGACTTTCACGTTCTCTTGTACTGTTATTAGACATTGTACCCACCCTCCTTACTCGCTTTATTCCCAGCACTTATGTCTCCTTATTCTTGCCACTGCAGTTTTGCTGTTCACGGACACACAAAGATGCTCCTGTGTTATCTTGGAGATGAGAGACGCCATGCAATGCACTCTCTCCTTTATCTCTTTCCCCACGGCACATAAGACTCCTTTTATGCATCATTTGTATCATGCCAACGCACACTCAGAGATGCACAAACACGCTCAATGCACAGAAACAGTGTTTCGTGGTCTCGAGCATTCACAATTGCAGGCTGGTGCAAACAGCAGGAAGATGATTGGTGCGTGTGAATGTGTGTGTGGAAGTTATTGAGGGAGGGAGAGTGAGAGAAACTGAAGAAGTGTGAATGCATTTGCATTAAAAAGCACTTAAACTTCTTGAAAACTCTAACTGCTTTTAAGTTTGTGACCTGAAAATGAATTTGAAGCTCCTGTTGCTGCATCATTAGCCTTCTAAAACTCTGCTAAATAGTTAGACACTCTGGAAAGTGAAGATATCTGGCAAACTATGATCCCGTGCTTGTTAATTTATTGATAGCCTAGTATTTTTCATGTTGCGAGAGAAACATATCGTCCTTTTCATCATAAAAAGCTGCAAATCAGAAAATGTCTGTGTTATTAATAATCAATGTCTCGGTTATTTAAATCAGACGAGACTTCATCTGAACCTAAAATGATGGCCAATTACCAGCACCAGTTATTTTACCATTTAAATCAATGTGCTGTTCTCCTCAGCAGTTTACTGAAGTTACTCTCAAATGCTCTAAAGGTTTTTTTTAAAAAGAAGATTAGCTGAAAACCCCTCAAATCTAAATCTCCAATATTGTTGGGAAAAATCTAACAAACATTTGCCACCAACGCTATGTTTTTTTTGCCCTCTAGGTTTTTTGGGGTTCCTTATTAGGTTCTAAAATGTTCCAAATTGCAAAGCTCTGTAAGCAAAAATACAGACAACAGTTAACATAATGCCTCTAAAGTCATGTGTAAAAGACAATTTTCACAAGGTTCTATGTAGTCCTTTGTAGAAATAAGTAAACCCCTTAAACCAATAGGAATTAAGAGGGTAAGTAGAACTGAGGTGCTGCTATTTAAATGCACTTGTTTAATTGATCATCAGCATGAACTACTACCTCTGTAGAAGCAGAGGTAGTAGTTCATGCTAAATAACAAAACAATAATCTTTATTTAAGACATCTTGGATGTGCTACCACACAGCAGGTTTATTATTAGACAGATAATTTCATTAAATGGCACCAATACTACAAATGTGGACTGTAGAGAAGTACAGTACAGGGACACACTGCTGGCTACAGTTGCATGTCTTGGCACTATTGTCTGTCAAAGTGACCCCGGCCCTAAAGTTAAACCTTCACAAAACCCAGCAGGTAAGTTAAAAAAAATCCACCAACTGGAGTTGTTATGAAAGAGAGCATCAGTTCTTAGAGCAGTGTTGTTCTGTTGTGGCAAGCAAGGCAAACAGCACTGCTTGCCCAGTGTAATCTAAATACAGACATCAATTAAAACAAACATGAAGTAATCTCTCTCCTTCCATCTCAAACAGCCATGTGTCTCATGAGCTTCTCTCACTGCCTGCGAGAGAAGTTTCCCATCTTGTTGCCATTGTTGGCTATTGCCTCTGGAAGCAGGCTTGACTAAACTTATAATGTTTATCATTCAAGACAAGCTGCAGAGACAATCTCACTGAGATTATTTAGGAGCTGTGTTGTGTGGAAATAAAGCTTTCATTAACAAGTAAACAAGCCCTCCGTCATCCTAACATACACATTTTCTTTTAATAACCACCTTGGCGATGTGTGATGCAGAGCTATTAGAGCGTAGTCTGAAAACGTTTTTTAATAACCTCTTAAGCATGTTAGAAAGGAAAGTCTGGATAATGGAGCGGTATACTGCCATCTCTACTTTCATAAAACAGGCAAGCTGAGAAGTTTCAAATGAGCTCCTGCTTGCCTTTCTATAAACTCACCCTATGCCACTGCTTTAAAGACAAAAAAATGTGCCAGGCTGTACACATGTTCTTTTCTACTGTTAAGTTGGTCATGGAGACGGACTTGGTTTCAGAGCCATGGCCACACCAGGAACTACAGTCTCACGTTTGACTCTATACATTTACCATCAATTTGTAACACAATAATGTTACTTGCCCTTCTCTAAACCGATTCATTAGGTTTAGATCGAAAGTATATCTGGAAATCATGGCAAACAGAAGCCATTTCTACACAAGAACTATGGACAATGTTTGGAGAATCAGGTCGAGACATTGTCTAAAGTTCCCTGTTCTCACATGTAGCACACAACAGAAGGCAATTTTATCTGTGCCAGATGCATTCTTTTACTGGAAATACTTCTGTTTTGGGGATAAATGTTCACTGGATGATTATTGGCTAGTCTCTAATCTGTACAACACATCACAGGTCCATCACAGTGACTTGGAATAAGGAAGCTAGCATTGCACACATTTAGTGGATCCTATAAATACGCTCACCATTGGAGGTCAGGTGGCTGTCTGATCAAAACCATTTTACAACCAAATGTTAATCAAGTGTTGAATTAATAGCCAGTGTGTTGTGATCGCTTGGTCATTTATTGGTCCAATAGCTTCATGACAGGAAGATGGAGGTATTGATAATGATGATAACGACGATGATGGCATAAAAAGGACTTTTTTCCCCACTAATCTGGCAAATGCTGGAATATCAGTACCACCAGGTTATTTACTTGTGTGTGTGTGTGTGTGTAGTCTCAGAGTTGTGTTAATGTTGTTACCATAATGACTAACTCTTGACATTTCTCCATCGCGCCGTTTCTGAAAAATGTTCTAATTTATTCGACTAGTACATCCGACCATTTTCTGTAATACTCTCTGTGTCTCTGTCTCTCTCACTAGTGAATAACATTTAAAAGCTATACAGTGTACACATCTGTACCTCTCTCACATGTTTTCTGCTTCCAACACTGTGACACTCTATACAAGCACTATATTCCACCAATTTTGTCTTTCTCTTTCAGATGACCTCATGAAGGATGTTTAGGTATGTGTGTGTCAGAGTGAACATTCGTGTGTATCCATCCATCCCTGGGGCTCACATCAAGTGCACTGGCTGCATCAGTGGACTTCATTATTGCTAATAGCCAGGGATTTACTCGTTTACTCCTAGTTTGTTCCATTGTTCATTAACCTCGGTTCATTTAGCTTTGGACCGACTGCCTGTCAGGGATGGAGCTGTTTCACCCAAAGTCACCAGTCTCAAAGTAAAAGGGCATATTTTTTTGTTTGTTTTTTAAACTCATGTTAATCCTGCATTTACAGTTCTCCTCTGAAGTTTACATGCACTCATCATGAGAATAAATCACTTATCATTTTGGTGTTTTTTTAAACTGTTCTTTTTCCAGGCTGGTACATCTTAAATATAAAGCTCAATAAGCTCTAAATTTATTTTGGATTTTCTCTAATCTGGGTCCAAAGTATACATGCAGACTCAAATATATACATACCCCTATACTAACATTTGATTAAATGTCCCTTAAGAAGTTTCACCATGACCAGCTGCTTTTGGTATAAAAAAAAAGAAAAAAAAAAGCTTGTGGCATAAATATTAGACCACTCTTTTATAGTTTTCAGGGTTTTTAATTGCTTTTTATCGTTATTTTTTAATCGTTAACTCGGTTTCCTGTGCGTTATGAATAAATCATTTTTTGGAAGGGTACTGGTACTGGTTTTATTTTCTTGTATTTATCTGCGACTCCTTAAAGGCCGGTCCTTTAAAAATATTGTCGGACTTAAACCGGTCCGTGGCGCAAAAAAGGTTGGGGACCGCTGGCTGGAACACCATGGAAATGGTGGAGGAAGAGGCGTAGGGAGATGCTGGTCTGGACATTGCTGCTTAGACTGTTGCCCCATAACATAATGGATGGATGGATGCGTGGATGGATGGATATCTAACATTAAATACAACAATGGACAAGGAAAAATGCTTTTTATAACAAGGGAAAAAGCAATTACTTGGAAATCTATTGCATGTGTTAAAAGTGAGAAAAGCTGGAGGCTAAAACAATAATAAACTCCTCTAAATGAGTGAAATCTCTCCATTATGAAGTTACATTCATCAGCGATTAATGACAGCCCAGCAGCATGCTGTGGCCTGTTGCTTTGGCTGGGTGTGTCATAACCCTTAGGCTGCAGTATCATCCAGCAAGGCCCTCCGTTGGTCAATCAAATGAGTTCACACAAGACACATTCCTTTGCAGTGTACACAAAGAGGTATTTCTCCTTTCTACCCTGCAACTCTCATGATCAAAGATTTTAAAATACAGTAACTTTCCAGAGCTTGAAAATGCTGTTTTGGCATCTGATGAGGTTTTAAATTCACAAATCAACAAATTAAATTTTATTTTATTTTTCACAATTATGTAGCTGTCTGTGTTCTGAATGTACATTTATGGTGTAACATCTTTAATGAAGTGCTTACTGGATGAACATGCAATGGGTCTGTACAGAGTCTTTTATGCAATATTGCCTCTGATGAGGCAAAGGTATATACTGCTGCAGACCATAGAGCGTCCCTATAGCCACAATTCATTATGTTGGTTTAGAAATATTAGTATAATCTGAACTGAAACTGTAAAAACCTTCAGGCAGCACACGCAGACCTTTATTATTTCACTTTATATTACTATTAAACAAATCTGTGGGCAAATAATAAAGAAGTTGCCGCATGTACTGTGCTACAGTATAGGCACTTTGCACTGGCAGTGCTTCAAGTTGACAGGCTATTGTAAGGATGCGTCAGCCATTCTTGCTCCCGGCAAATTTGTACTTCACAGTTAAAAAAAGTCGCATGGCCCAAAGCCATGACTCGTAAATGTATTTAGTGCCTGCATTTGGTAACTGCAGCACAGTTACAATCAATTTAAAACACTAAAAAGCTGAAGTTGTCTGAACGAGACAAGAATATGTTGTGAGACTGTTTTTAAAGGTAAAGCATGCATGTACTTACAACTGACTCTTTGTCTATCTCTTACCAGAACAGTACCAGCTGAATAACTCTGCTTATGGACCATTTGGACAAGGGCTTCCACAGCCTCACAGCAACCACAGCACAGTGGGACTGAACAAATACACCTCCCTCAAAGCTGTGGGTAAGTCTGACACAAATACATGCTAAATGATGCTTATTTCAACTGACATTGCAACCTTTACAGTACAAGTTAAGAGTACAGGAGCTGTCAGATGATGAAGGGTCCCTTTACTTCGTGGAAAACAGATTTCATCTTAAAGAGAGGCCCCCCACCATGTTCCCATTTAAGTAACATTAATCATCTAAATGTTACTAAGTGATTGACGTAAACTGGACTTCACAGGAGATTTACTTCCCCATGGTACCACGTCATGCAGACAAGCATGAGCTATTGCAGTGAGGCCTTTGTGTGATTTGATTCACACAAACCTCACTGTACACAAATATTTTAGGAAGATCCGACCCCACAGACCTAGTCATTGCTAAGCACAGAGCTCTATGATATATGGAGTGCAAGTAATACAGATATGATGATTTTTATTTCAACATAAAATGTGCAGCTAGCTTACTCGCATGTACACTAAAAAGTTGCACAGTACTTTACATCTTTTTATTCCATGATTCACTTTATAACCAAAAGTATAAAGTCTTCCATTCAAATCATTGAATTCAGGTCTTCCAATGACTTGAATGGGCACAGGTGTATAAAATCAATCACCTAGGCATGCTGACTGCTTCTACGAACAAGTAATCGATCGCTCCCAGGAGGTCAGTGAGTTCCAGCATGGTACCATGATAGGATTTCAGCTAATAATATCCAGTCATGACATTTCTTTGCTACTAAATATTCCACAGTAACTCGTTACTGGTATTATAATAAAGTGGAAGCAAATGGGAATGACAGCAATTCAGTCATAAAGTGACAGGCCATGTAAAATCACAGAGCAGTGTCAGCGAATGCTGAGGAGTATAGTGGGCAGAAGTCACCAACTTTCTTCATAGTCAGTCGCCAAGGTCCTCCAAATTTCATGCGGCCAAGCTCAAGAACAGTGCGTTGAGAGGTTTTTGTGGCCGAGCAACTTATGTCACCAAGTGCAATGCCAAGTATTGGATGCAGTGGTGTAAAGCACGCCACTACTGGACTCAGGAGCAGTGCAGACATGGTCACTGGAGTGACAAATCACACTTCTCAGTCTGGAAATCCAATGGATGAGTCTAGGTTTGGCAGTTTGCAGGAGAACGGGACTTGTCTAACTGCACTGTGTCAAGTGTAACGTTTGGTGGAGGAGGGATTACGGTGTGGGGTTGTTTTCAGGAGGAAAGACATTTTGGACGAGTTGGGCTCGGGTCAGCATACCAAGACAGAACACCTTTGGGATGAATTAGAGCGGAGACTGCAAGCCAGACCTTCTCATCCGACATCAGTTTCTCGTCGTACAAATGTGTTTCTGGATGAATGATCAAAAATTCCCATAAACACACTGCTAAACCTTGCTGGAAACATTCCCAGAAGAGTTGCAGTTGTTGTAGCTGCAAAGAGTGTCCATACATCATATTAAACCCTATGGATTACGAATGGAATGTCACTAAAATTCATATGCGTGTTAAGGCAGACAAGTAAATACTTATAGCGCACATACAGTTTCTTAACTTACTGTATAATGTCTAAATTTTATATTGACCTCAAATACAAAATCCAAACACGTAAAATCTGAAGCCTATATTTGTAAAAGATAGGTTAAAGTAGTCTGAAGCTAAAGTGTACTACCTCCCTGTGAGTCAAAATAGTTTTCAGTATCACAAATGGGCACATTAATCAACTAAGACTGTTTGCGGAGCATCTGGTGGCTAGGCCTAAGTCCATGGGGCCTGGCTGGGCACAGCCCGAAAAAGGGACATCGGCCCATCTTCCTGCTGGCCCACCACCCGCAGGAGGCACCGTAGGGGTTGGCTGTATTGTGAGCCGGGCGGCGGCCAGGAGCAGAGGTCCTGGCGGACTGATCCCCGATTACCAAGACTGGCACAAAAGGTTTTCGGTTAAAAAATGAGATATTCTGATCCAATAGATTCCTTCATATCAGACTAAGAACACAGTGCTTTAATGATAGACTCTTTTTTTTTTAGTTGCACCACCTTACCTCACTTTTTTCCACATCTGCAAATCTCTTATTACCAGTGTTGGGTAAGATACTTTAAAATAGTAACTTAGTTACATTACTAGTTACTTCTATCAAAAGTAACTCAGTTACTTCAAGTTACTCGTTACTTTCAAAGTAACTAGTTACTAGGGAAAGTAACTTTGGTTTTACTCAGAATTCTCTTGTTAATGTGTTGCTTCCATAACTTTGCCAGTCTTCTAGCTTGCTTACTTGCCACAAGTGCACTGTGCCACCTACCAATAGAAAGGAAAAGATAATGTGCATATTTCCACGAGAGAAATCCCACGCCTGGACCGTCATTGACCGCTGCCATGATTCTAGCCTACGTCACAGCGTCATGTGCGCCTTTTACATCCAACACAAAAACTGCAGTCGTGATGCTTTGATTGTACTCAACTTACTGTACTGTAACTCGGAAATTCTGCCTTCTGAATAGGAAGATGTAGGTAACACCAGACTGCAGATGAGCTGCATACAGGGCTGGACGGGGACAAAAAATCGGCCCGGGCATTTTGACTAGAGACTGGCCCACCATTATAGGAAAAATCATAAAGCCTTTGAATGAAAACAAACGCTGTTGTGACAGTGATGTACACTGTTTTGATGGTATATATGCATCAATCGTTTGTTGTAAGATTGAGATAATTATTTTTTAAAAGCTAGACATTTTAAATGAGAATAAGAAAGAAAAGTATTTCTTTGTGCCCCCCTCTCCCTGCCAGGGGGGCCCTACCTGGCCCCCCTGGCAAAACTTTGCTAGATCCGCACCTGCACAGTTACCAGCTGTCAGCTACCTAAAAAGGATCCTGGGGTTATCTGTCTCTCAGAAACAGTTCATAACTTCCCTTCAACTCATTTATGTCACCTAAAAGGTAAACCTGTTTCTCCATCACCTGTTCAGCTCTGATGATTCAGTAAGGACGTCTCCTGGTTTCATCTTCATGTTTCCCTCTCACCAGATAACCAAACCGATATCATGACCAGCAGCTTTTTTGCAGCTGTGGCTCCAGCAAACATCAGCTGATACTAGAAATTAATATTAAATCAATTCTAACAACAGCTGATCAAGCTTAAAAGTGCTGCTGTTGTTTAGCGCGACATCGGCTGGTTTCCTCTTTCTGGCGCAAAGTGGGCGATAAACAAACAAGAGAGCCGATCAGCTGATCATTGATCAGTTTTCATGATTGAAGTAGAAACGGGAGAGGGAGGGGGGAGAATGAAAGAAGAAGAGGCAGCTGTGCAGCGTAAAGACAGAATAACTCCGGCTTTGTGCCTTTTTCATTGTAGCTGAATTACGGGACAAACTGTTCCTTTTCGCCTCAATAAGAAATGCGTAATATTTTCTCTGAATACCAGACGGGACGGTTGGCAACTCTAATAACTTATGAACAAAATAAAGTTCAACATCATTAACTTCATAGCACCCACCCAGCTGTATAGAAACTCCGTTATGCTAGCTAGTACGCAGTATGGAAAAAGTCAGAATAACGAAAATAAACTCCACCTAAACTTGGTTTATATCTGACCCAGATAGACTGCAGGTCATAACTTCTTACCTGAAGTTCAGTTCACACTTGGACCGGCGGCCGCCTCGGGTCTCTTTTCCTTCTGCGTCCCCTTTCCCTCATCCACCTGCTGCCTCCACCACTGCCAATGTTACAGAATCTGTGGTGGAAGCTCCGCGATAGCCACCACACGAAGTAACGAGTAACGACCCTATCTAAATCCCAGTAACGACTAACGCGTTCCTGATTTTGGCACAATAACTAGTTACCGTGCTCGTTACCACAATAATAACGTAGTTACTGTAACGCGTTACTTAATAACGCGTTAGTCCCAACACTGCTTATTACAAAACTGCAGCTGACTTCTAGCTGCCATCTGGTTATATTATTGTTCTATTCCTACATAAAAGCAAGGTTGCTGAGTTCCTATGTCATCTGCAGTTAAATTGCCGTGCTGCAGCAACTACGACACCAGCTGTGTTGGAACCTCAGATCTGTGAAGTTATTGCTGGACTCTGAATGCAAGTAACTGAATGTGATTTTTCTCTGATTTAAGTTAATCACAGTTAATCGCACCATTTTCAGAAAAATAAATTGGACATAATCGACCACTTGACCCCATTTAATCAGAAACTCATAGCAGACTGACTCTGACTTATTGCTTTTCTATCACCATTTTGACACCAAAGTCACTTTGAAGACCGCAGATGGTTGAAGACCTGCTCCTCATCTTCAAAGCAATTGCATTCTGCAGCAACATTTGAATGGTACTGTCAGAATTTTTTAGAAACAACATGAAAGGATGGATCCATCCAAACCAAAACCTCTGAGCAATGTTTTCAGCACCTTGTTGAATCTATGACATAAAGAATTCAGGCTGTTCTGAAGGCAAAACAGAGACCACATTTATTCATAGTAGAAGACATCAAACATTACAATTTTTAAACTGAGAAAATATGTCATTTTAAGATAAATATTAGCACATTTTAGAATTTAATGACAGCAACAGTTCTCAAAGAAGTTGGGACAGGGCTGTATTTATTTTAGGGCCGTTATATGCTTGTTGTACATGCTTGTTCATTTGTTACTTATGCATGTAGCACAACCTTTATAGTGGCTGTTAACGCATTTATCTAAATAACTTGCTCTCTCTTCTATGATAACTACTGATATATCACAAGCACAAAACATGTATTTGTCACCTGTCTCGTGTGCTCTTGGAGGCCCCTCCTGGTATAAGGGCCCCAAGCGGCACCTTAGTCTCCTTATGCCTCAGCTGGCTCTGAAGCTAGTTGCCAGGATATGCTAACATTCGCAGTTAAGATTAAAGGCATAGTGTAATTACATTTTTACTTGTGCTTGTTTTCCATTACAGAAGCAGGGAACTGTTACCATTTGCTCAACAAAATATCAGACTGAATCATGATAGGAGTTCACTTGTTCTCAAAGTTATTTTATGCTTTTCTATGAAATAATACAATAAAATGACATTGTTGAGATTAAATCCATTTGCTTTTGAAAAGAGCGGAAACAACCTTTGTCGGTGTACTCTGATTTTCCAGCAAAAACAATGAAAGCACACTCAGAGACAAGGTTACTGTTCATGTAACCAGGAAGCTAGCGGCGATAACCTCAGTGTTTAGTTTATGCAGTGTGTGCCGATGACACGCGCACACACATGCACAAGCAGAGTCAGACTCAGGGCGAGGGTATTTATAAACCTCCATCGCTGTGTCCCCTCTTCCTGACACACATACCTTTACCTCCATCATCTCCATTGCACTCTTCAGTTTCTCCTGCTCCTCCTGCCCTCCAGTATCTCAAGAAAAGATTAACACCACTAATATTCACTCACCTCAAGGGCATGCCAGTTGGAAATACTTAAACAACCAGCCTGCCCTTTGATCTTTTTCAGATCCTCTCTTCACCTTCCTCTGATTCCCTCCTTTCCACTCCTTTAAATGTACTTTTTAAAGCTTTTACGCATATATAAAAAAGGGCATTTTCATGCTAACACGGTCCATTTGTGAGGAGATCTTTTTTTTAAATTCTGCCTACAGGAGTTGCATAAAAGCTTTCTGATATATTCAAACAATAGTGACATTGATGACAGGTTGGAGCCAGGAGGCCAGAAATGCATCATGGATTAACCGTGATTCAGACTTGAGCCCTCCTCCTATGATGACAGATCATGTGTTTGTGAATTGACAGTTAATTTCTTAGCCTGCTTCTGCATGTGACTCAGAACTGCATCAGACTGTGATAAATTGAAAATGATTTCAAAGTGTAAACAAGTTTAAAGAGGCCAAATATAGCATGTTTGCGCTACCGACCCAACTTTTTAACTTCTACTGTAACACTGCACTGTGACAGAGCAAGAAGTGAGCAGAAAGGTATATTTATTAACACTATGAATGAGTGTAGCCAAATTTGGTACATAAATCCCACAGTCTACACACGCGTTGCCATTGGTTAAAGGAATAAAATAGAATTAAAAAGAGTAGAGTAATAATAGCCATTTGTGCTTATTTTTTCCTCTAAATAAATTTGGCAACTTTATATTTGGGACAAATTCTATAAAGACTAAGATTTGAGGAAAGGTCATTTACTACTTTTATTGTCACATTGCATGTGCAGGTACACTGGTACAGCAGATGCAAAATAGGATATACAGAGGTCAGCAGTTGGATATTGCGCAAAACAAGTGGTATTTATGTACAGTATGGAGTGCATAATGTTGAAGTTCTGGTAAGTGACGGTGAGGTGTCAGCAGTCTGATGGCCTGATGGAAAACGCTGTCTCTCAGTCTGCTGGTTCGGGAGTGGATACTGCAGAACCTCCTGCCTGATGGAACTAGTCTGAACAGTTTATGCTGAACAGTTTATAGAAAATAACAACACTAACAGTCATGTGAAAAGGACTCTATGCAATCCTTTGAAAAATTTAATACAACCTCACTGCTTCCATAGAAATTAAGAGGGTCAGAAGCAGCCAGGTGCTGGTCTTGAGCATTCAGGTGTTTGTTAATATAGTATCCCTCATGCCCTGCATCAGTTTAGTAATCCAATTAGAAAAAGACTGAACAAGCATGGCTTATTTGGTCAGAAACTAAGCCTCTTGTCTCTACACAGAACAAAGCAGCACGACTTAGGTTTGCCAAGTTGCGTCTAAACAAGCCACAAGACGTCTGGAACAGTGTCCTTTGGACAGACAAGACTAAACTGGAAATACTTGGGCAAAATGCACAGCGCCATGATTAGTGACAACCTAGCACAGCATATCAGCCAAACATCAGCCAAACCTTGTCAAGCACGGTGGTGGAGAAGTGTAAAGTTTAAAAATAGAACTAGACCTTTGTTCATGGTCACATCTGTCTGAAAATAAAAAACAGATTCGACAAGATTAATGTTGGGCTAAAGCTCCGATCTTTCTCGATGCCCATCAAACTGAAAGCCTGGAGGGTGGGGAGACTTCTCGGGTATTTAAAGGTTTTACGGTTATGGTTGTCTTTGTCTCACAGACTGTCTCCACCCTGTCTCTCTGCAGCTGAAACTGCATCTCGGAGCTACTACAAGAGCTTCCCTCTCATGGATTTCTCCCAATACCAGCCTGTAGCCCCGCCTGCCTTCCAGCCTGTGCCCATTCCACCTAAAGAGAAGTCATACATCCATCACCAACCCCTGCCAGCACACCACGACATCCACTCCCCTCTTTCAATCTCCATCCCCCCCAGCCACCTCGAACAATCACGCCTCTCTAAGACAACCACACACCCGTTTCTCTCCAACTCGGCCTTCAAAGCATGGGAGCCAAACGCCCGGCATGTCCACAGGCAGACCTCCGCCCCAGCGCATACTTCCACCTCTCTGCACAGCTCCACCCGGAGACACAACTACTCAACCCGGAGGCAGCAGAGCACAGAGAATGTCCCAGATCTCTATACTCAACCCTATGGAGGGATGTATGGAGGAACTGGAGGGGGAGCAGGACAGGGGCCACATGTCCAGGGGCCACATGTCCAGGGGCCACATGTCCAGGGGCAACATCCATCTCAACCCACTTATTACCACCACACCAGACAGAAGAGCTACTCCACCCACAGTGCAAATGAGGTGACTGTCTAAGCGGCAGCAACTCGGAGTGTGGCCTTCCACCATGTTTAACACAAAAACGAAAATGCTTTGGCGTAAGCCAAAAAGGCCAGAGTTTGGGACAGCTCGTCCAACATGTGGTTAATTAAACAAGGAGTTTCTTTAAGACACGAAAAAATGAAAAGGGGTGTTTTCATAAGAGGAAACAGTCAGGTTCAGGAGGAAAACAGTGCAGAACCACCACTTTGTAGAAAATGGACTGTGCTGGTAAAGGTTATTACCGCACTTGAGCAAATGTCTCGTATAATAAATGTTTAGATTTCACCCAAGGATATCTCAAATCCAGTCTCAGGCTTCAATAGGCTGCAAAGCTACAAAAATGTCCAACTACTAAAGATTTTCCACTACAGTGTGCTTTAATTGCGGTTGTACAGGCCATATGGTACGGAGCCCCGCAAGGCACATGGGAGAAAAAAATAAAGATGAACATTTGCGAGATCTCGCAAAAGTTTTGGCCGCATCCTTCAGAGGCCGCCAGCTCGAAGCCGACCGGGAGGTCGAGTCATGATGTGCCGGGAGTGCGGTGTTCCCCCCGGCTGTAGTGGGCCTCAACCTCCCGTTAGCTTCGAGCTGGTGGGCAACAGACGTCTCCGAAAACGCCGGAGCACTTTTGCAAATATGTGATCTCTTGATAAACCGGGCAGATATTTGAAGTTTACACAGCTACATTCACGCCTAAAAATATCTTAAAAGTTTATTTTGTGACCCAGAAAGAGTAATATTAAAACTAACTAGCTGCCGCCATTGTTGGAAACGAATTGACTGGGCCATGCTATGAATTCTGGGGAAGGTTGGGTCACAAAAGATACACTTTTGCGAGATCTTGCAAAAGTTCATCTTAATTTTTTCTCCCATGTCCCTTGCGGGGCTCCGTAATATAGAAACATGGGCAGAACAAAAGAACAACAAAATACTACTGCCGGCCACTCTAGAGGAGAGGGCTTGATACTTCGAGTCAAATTAAGCAAAAAGAAAGTTTGTATTATTCAAAATATTTCTACCTGAGCACAGGTGAAGCAGGTGATCAGTACATGTGGCTACCAATTTAGCTAGAAAAAAATAATCTAATTCCATTCCAAAGAAATAGTCACAGCTAGCATGCAGCTATTTTGACTCAAATGTAGCTTTCTGTGTACTCTTTTTTTGTCATTCACCTGCAAATGTCAGACCTCAGGAACATTGGACGTGTTCATGTCATTTAATGGGAACTCTGTCTGTGTTCTCCTACTCACTACCTCCTCCACTTTAAAGGAACTCATTGTAAATGATAATAGTTTGAAAACGTTTTTGAAATTAATGTTATCAAAAGAAACCCAAGAGCTGTTTTACTTTGAGGTGACAGTGCTAGCTACTGCACCTTGCTTCTTCTCCTGAGAAGCACAGGTATGAAGCGCACTAACGCAGACAGTTAGCCTAGTTTAGCAATAACAACAATTTCTTGCTGGGAAATTATCAAACTGATGTTTTTCATCTACACTTCAGTATTTATCTGGATTAAACAAATGTATAAAACCTCTGTGGCTAATGGTGTGTTCCATTTGAAGTCAAAAGTTGGAATTTAGGAATTCCTAATTGAAATTTTCACCCACCCAAGTTAAATTTCCATCTTAGAAAGATGGAATAGCATCACCAACCTCAACTTCATAATCCAAGATGGTTTCAGAGCATGTAAATGTGTAAAATCTATATTATGATGCTAATGCTAATGCTAATGATACACGAATGGCTCTGCCTCTTGCTTGCTTTTGCTTTTATAGCTTTTCTTAATTTACTACAGGGACGTGCTCTACTCGGGAGATCTCTCTTAACTCTGACATCTGAGGCAAATGGAACGCAGCATTAATAATGAGGCCCATGAGGAAGTTTTGGAAACCGCAGTTCCTCAAATGGCCACTTGAGGTTGGCTCTTAAAAGAAAGTTAATCATTGGCGTTCATGTTTAAACAAAAACCCAACTTGGGCTGGTGTACAAATGAATTAAAAATAAGTGCTTTTGATGGTGATCCAATTGGAGCTGGCTTAGTTTAAGAGTTTTCTCATTGGGATCTATATAGATATCATCAACCATTCAGTGCGATTGTCGAGGTAAAAGTTCAGGTAATTTTCAGGCCCCACAAGCTTTTGTGTGCATCAAGTTACCTCCTGTTTATCTTGTAAAAACACCTCTTCTATTTTGCAGCTCTCAGTCTACCTCCATGCACAGCTGTTTTCTCCTTGTCCCTTTTTCTCCCACCAATTTTCCGAGATGAAGTGCTTTGCATTCTTCGCCATCAGGCCAAGCATACGGGGACAGCATCCCCGCGGGTCACATTAACTGACGGTGAGGACAATGCCACCATCATGTCAGGTCCCATCAGCCTCCATCGTAGCTAGAGAAAAGAAGAGAAGGGAAGAGAGGAAGAGCGTAAGAGCCAGAGGCTCAAACTCTTTAGAAAGGAGAGAAAAGGAGGAAAGAGAACAGGAAAATAAAAAAACAAACACACACTGCTGCATGTTTTCCTTCCTTGGGGGAAGGAGTCAGTGTGGATCTGGTCTCCTACTATTGAACTGTCTGAGGCATAATTCAGAGTGTGCAGATGCCTGTATGTAATTTCTAACCTACAGGCGCCATTGCGGGAAAGTTTTCTGAGGCGTTTCCAGCCCTGGAGCGTTAGACATTTCTCATTTCATCTCTGAACCCTGGACAGCAAAGGACACTGTGCAGAGTTGCGGCTGTTGATTTAAACATTCAACAGTTTTTGCATTGCTTCCACTGCACTTGTTGGTGAACATGTACAACTGGAACACCCTCAGGAGATGTACAATGTACGACACATGTGTCCAGAAATGGTTCCATGAGGTTCGTGAATTGAATTTGTGCTGAAAGAGCTGAGGGGGGAACTTTCCTTTGATTATGTAGCAGCTGAATTAAGAGGCAGGAAAAAAGGTTGCTGTAGGTTAAATTGAGTCAAGACCAACGCATGCAAAACAACACAGCTGCTACAGCAACACATAGATGCACTGTTGGTCAAATGCAATTCTCCAGTGCAGTATTTTAAACATGAAATCAAGATACTAAACAATAAGAATGTTATATGGTTAATATTTTCCTAAATGAAGGATCCGTATATGAGTATGGCAAAGAGGTCACAGCACCTTAACAATATGTCATAAGAAGACAGGTGAACAACAAAATCTGACCTATTCTGCCCTTTTGAGCAGACCAAAATTTTAACAACTCTTCCAAATGATCGAGAGGAACATTTTGTTTTGGCCTCTACCCAAAGTAAAGTTTAACACTTTCTCTCCTCTCACCTATATTTGTCTGTCTGCGAAGTTTTGGAGTTGTTTTCCACTGGAACAGCTGCCTGATGGAACAAGCTTGAATTTTTTTAAGACACCAAAATGTTCTGTTAAGCTGGACATTTGCATCATAATTCATTTTTGGTTCATCTCTCCATATGGACCTATTCATATTCCACCTGAACTTCTTAATAAAAAAAATACACGAGGTTTAAAATCTTGCCACGAGGCTTATAGAAGTTATCATTTATCCCTGGAGAAATGGAGGCATTCGTGACAGGGGTTTTAAACTGTTCATTTGAACCATGTGGAGAAATGTCAGAAATTTTGATAATAGGTAAAAGTACAGTAAATGTATATTTGGTGTCTTTTGTCAGCCAAAATCTGTCATTAATGGGGACCTAGTATCATATTTTAATTTTGGACTTAATCCGACAGCGACCCATAGCTTGAAGCAATCCTCACGTCTTATAATGAGCCTTAGTGCAGCCCCTTGATCCACTGTTCTAACTCCTCTCCCTTTAACCCATCCTCCCAACTTTGTTCTGATTGGTTGCCCCTTGCAAACAGAAGGTTGAGCTTCTTTATCCATAGCTGGAGCTATGTGCCTGAAATGACCATAACAGAGACATGTTTAATATAAGTAGCCACCACTGTAACAGTACATGAGTGACAGAAAATAATAAAACACACACAGCAGGTCTCATTTACATTACATTCATTCACAATGATGTCACATTGAGTGAATGGCATTTAGAGCTCTGTGGCTCCTGCTGTGTCAAGAAAACAAAAAAACAGGCAACTCTTTCACCGCACCCTCTCTTGTCTTCATTCCCTTGTATGTAAACACAAGAAGGACACGTCTGTAATTATGCGATTCCCCTCTTCAACAGCGCAGTGTCCTGGGCAGGCATCCGTTTCCCCTCCAAACGGTCGGTGTTGTGGGTTTAAAATGTTGAGAGCTGCTGCTTTTTCCCCCTTAAACAATAACAGTTTAGTTCTTTGCAGTGAACAAGTGCTTCCAATGTTTGTTTGCTTTCCCCCCGTGGTATGGAAAACTGCATTTTTCTCCACCTGATCTTCTAGTCTGTGCAGATGAAACAAACCGCTTTTTCACGTCTTTGTGATAAATTCTTGACACATTTTGTACATGATTACTCCGTCTTTTGTTGATTTTTGTTTTATGTAGTGCAACCACCATCTGGGAATCATTTGAATTTGATTCATGACTATTGTGTAAATATTTTTATTTATTGGATTTCCTATATATTTTATTTATATAAGGGCTGTATGAACAGAGAGTATTTATTATTAGTAGTAGTATTACTGCTGTCAGGTTTTAACAGAATATTTGACTTTATGTTGGCAGAGTTGGGCAATAGACAGGCCTTTTCACATAAGTGGCAAAACAAACTGCAGTACCTCTGTCTAAGCCACTGGTGAGGTCTATATGGCCAGAAGTGGTGAGAAGGAACTAGATGTGCTTTGGAACATTTGTCTGCATGTTTAAAACTGGAAGAATTATTTTTTGCTGGGTAAAGACTGTCGAGTTTACACCACTTTGGCTCCCTCAGTTACTGCAAGTAATAAAATATGATACAGCTGAGGTCAGAGAGTATTGGAGAGAAATACAGTACGTAGTGTTTATGCTGTATGTATCCATACTTCTTACTACAACAGAACAGCTACTTTATACCCAAAATATTCTAGAAATGTTGTTTCTAACAGACTGTTTAGAAGACACTTTTAATGATGAACTATTAAATATTGATATTAAAGAACAAATTTGAGTTTGGTTTGATTGGTTTTCATATGAAATTAATATTAGACTTCTGATCCTCATGGGCATACCACTTCAGACCACTGATAAATTGGCAGCTCTCATTTCATCAGGCAAATATTCATTTAGTGAACTTTCTGGAAACTTTTTTTGGAGCAGCTGGAGTAAAATGTGTTTGCTTCAGAGGCAGCAGGTTCAGTACATGTTGAATATTTGAAGCAGCGTCGCTCACACAAATATTTGGTCATTTAAAAACATTTAATAGTCGACCTGCCTGACTGACAAATACAGCTGATGCTGCAGGACTGATCCTGTAGTGCCACCTTGTGGCTGCTTTTTATATTACATGGAACCAGAGCAGTAGCAGTTTTGAGTCCTGGAAACTTGATTTCTAAAGCGAATCACCGATTGCTACTAATGACGTACAGTGCAAAGGTCTGGCGCCGTCTCTCTTTCCTTTATATTTTGCCAGGAAAATGGAAATAGGTGCAGAAAAACTGTGTTTGTATAATTTTACCGAGATTTGAAAGTTAGTACTTGGTATAAACGCCTTTATTCTTTAACATAAAAGAAGCAAAACATGAAGAATTTAGAAGTGGCTTAAGATGCTTGATGAATACTATAGAACTGAACATTTTAATAAAGAAGTCAACAGAAAAGTCTTCAGAGAATAACAATTTTAATGGAAGATAGTATTTGAAAATGTCACACATTTAATAAAGTGCAGAGTTAAACATTTGCCTTGTGAGGTCTAGATCATCATCAGTGATCACCCCAGTTTAAACAGCCCAGGATACCACCTATGATGGTTTAGATGTCAGACGAACATATATATTAATCATTTTAAGACAAACATTTGTCTAAACCACGTGTGACCCTCTGCTTGTAAGCAAACATCTTTTTTTAAGTACATTTTTTCCCCCTCAACAAATTCAGGTTCAATTCAGTGATTTTAGATTCACAATCTGAATAAACTAAAGACCTATTTATATTTGAATAGAAGCAAAATGATGGCCTTTTTGAGACTTGTGCATTAATGATCTACGCATACCCTTTATGTAGGATCAGGATGGTGAAGGAGCAACAGGTTAAACAATATTTAGAGTAAACATGTCCCAAACACAACAATTAAACACAGTTTGCCAAAACAGTGATGGAGGTAAGTGGTTGATACGCATAGTTTTCCTGTGCCTGGTTTAATCGTGCAAATATAAACAGTCAAATATGCATAATGTATATGAAACAGTGCGTCTTTATAAACTGAAAAAACTCTAAACCCGACAAAGCAAATGAAAGCTGTAAAGCTGAGTGGTCCTGAATTTAAAAAAAATAAATGCATAAAAAAAATATAATTCCCTGTGTTCATATGATGTTCCTGGACGAAATGCATAACTTGGAGGTGATATTCTGAAGATAAAACTTTGGTCAAAAGATACTTTTAAAGCCAGACGAGCCGGCAGAACGGGTTTAACCGAGCTGGCATTGAAATGCATCCTGTTCTAATAACTACAGGAATACAAGCAGTAAAAACAAACAAATGAAAAGAATTAAGGCACCAGATTACATTTTTTTCTCCCTCTCCACCAAGTTCCATGAAATTCAAGTTAGTAGTTTTTACATTATTGGGATGACGGACAGAAAAAGTGGAAACGATTTCACACCCACACTGAAGAAAAGGCAGAACACAGCATGGCACGTTAAATAAACAAACTGACCAAAATGTGACAATGGACTAAGGAACAAATACCTCATTTTTGGCACTGGACTCAAATTCAGATTTGGATTTCTGCCAAAACAACTACATCCTGGCACTTTGTGCATTTTGATACACATCTAACAATTTGTTACCAACGTAACACAATCAGAGTCTTTACACTACCATTTTCAACATTAATATTTTTTGTAATAAAGTCTTAGAGCAAGAAGTATAAGCCTTGCCAGTGATCTTTAAATGCCTCTAGGCACTTATTTGGGTAGTTCCTGAACTAATTTTATTTTAAAAAGTCACTATAAAAACTTCACATATAGAGAAATATCAAAGAAAAGGTTTCCTTTAATTCCATAAATGTCAGATTTTAACTTGGGAGTCCTTACATGCCATCTCTCTGCCTCAAGATCTCTGGAGAAAGACACAATAAGGTCTGCTGTCCATGAAAACTACAAAACAAACAAAAAACTACATTACAAATTCTCATTATCTGTGTGAATGATTAAAACTGAGACATCCTTTAGACACATTAAAACAGAAAGATTGGAAGACAAGGCCAGTGCTGGTTATGTGATGATAGTACGATTCATGGATTCTTCATCATTCGATTCTTTTGAGCAGTTATCTAACATCTAACTATAATAAACTTTGTGACAGACTGCCACAATGACAGAGAGACATAATGGAGCACCTCGTGAGAGGATGACAATACCTGTTGAAAACGCCTCTCATAAGTAGCAGTGCATGAGAGGATGAATCCTGCCTCTAAAATGACAACTTTGAATACTAATACAAGGATATGCATGTATAGTGATCCTGCTGACTAGTGGTGCAACGGATCACGGTTGATCCGTAATCCGAACCGATCCCACTCCACGTTTCGGCATGCACATGATCCGAAGATTTGAAAAAGAGGAAAAAAGTATGTGTATGGTGCGCGTGGTGGGTCTGTCAAGCGATAGTTATGGCCTGCGCTAGCGGTCCAAGTGGAGGAGCAGAGGAGTTTGCGGTATTTTAGCAGCCCTTTGCTGCCCAGTCCGACTGGGCTAAAGCTATTACAAAAGTTATTGGGATGTTTAGCTGCAGATGGGAGGCCGTATTCCATTGTGCAAAACAAGGGGTTTAAACTATGATGAACGTGCTTGAGCCACGCTATGATATCCCGTTCGCGTCCACTTTAGTGGCAAGATCGTTCCAAGCATGTATGACCAGGAAAAGTTTAAAGTTATGGCTGAACTGTCCCAGGCATCTTCTGTTGCCCTAACTACTACAAATGGGTGGAGCTCCAGGGCAACGGAAAGCTACGTGACCGTGACAGCTCATTATATCACAGCAGAGTGCGATATAATGAGCGGTATGTATTATTGTACGGTCTACCTTACATACCTTATACCTTATTACCTAGCTTATAAAGCACCTTGAGGCAACTGTTGTTGTGATGTGGTGCTTTATAAATACAATTGAATTGAATTGAATTGAGTGGTAGATACAAAGACTGTACTGCCCTATATTGTACCAAGATTTATATTTTTTAATAATTGCGTGGAATGAGTCTTGAGTTGAATGTTTTTAACAGGAAAAAAATACTTCAATAAGTAAATGTTAAATTTTTGTCTTTTTTCTTTTTTTGCTGATCCGAAAATTGATCCGATCCGTGACTTAAAACCGCGATCCGATCCGAACCGTGAGATTTTTGATCCGTTGCACCACTACTGCTGACCCAAGAAAACGTAATCTTAAACACGTTAATGTACACAAACAAGTATAAGATCCATTTTTAGTCCCCTGTCCACAGAGTTTAGCACACCTTCACCCCTCGCATACACCTCAGAGTATGTTGAATAACACCATAAAAGTCAATAACAATAAGTGATGGCTGATTAAATATAGAAGTGACTTGCCAGCCACAAGCAGGGATGTTATCAGTTATCTTCTAAAATCCACGACTCGGTCTATCATTGCCCAGCCAGGTTGTTGCCTCCAGGATTTATGACCATGGAATCCAGGAAGGGACGGAGAGCCTGGCCAAATGGTCTGTGAGGAAATACAGCAGAGAGTACAGTTACATTACAAACCAAAGTCTTAGTCAGTTATATCATACAAGAACAGCAAACACTTAATACCACAAGAGTAATCGTTCAAAAGAGACGCAGGATGAAATGATTGTACAGCATACATCTTTAATGTCTTTAAATAACAAGTTTCCATTTATTTCAGATTTTTCTACAAACGACACCGGGTCAAAATTAAATCACTCACTTAAATCTTTAATAAGTGGAGCTGAAAGTTCTACATGTGAAAAGGCCAATAAATGTCTTATTAGTGATCATAGTTGACCAAAAATAGTAGTTTATTTTGGGCAGTGTAAAAATACTTTTCTCATTTTCAGTGTTTTGAGTGTTTCTCAACCCAGGTCTCTAATTTTTGACAACTGTACATTCATATTGTAATGGTGTATTTAATACAACATTCAGGGTGCATATAATTCCAAATGCATTTTTCCATTTATATTTATTATCTATAATATAATTGATATTATTATGCATTTTTAGTGTTTTGCCATCAGTATCAGCAGATACTCAATTCGACTGCACAGAATTAAGAAGCTTACGTGGCGAGGATGTCAGATGGAAGGTCTGTGATGTACGATGGGATCTTTCTGCCTGTCAGGAATTGAGCCACTTCACTGCTGAAAGTGTTGCAGTTGTTCTCAAACAAGTTGTAATTGGCACCTCTGCAACAAATGAAGGAGGAAGTCAGAGGATGGAAGAAGAAGGAGCTCAAAGCGCAGAGAGAGGGAGAGAGAGGTGCACCACAGGGTGGAGAAAAGCAGGCGAGTAGCAGGAAGTGATGAGACAGAAACGTTTTAAATGCAAAATAATGAGGGGGAAGAACACTATATGTACATTTTAGCTCATTCCTAAAAACTATTATTTAGACTCAAACAGGGCAGTAACGCATGAGCCTTGTTCTGTGCATTCAAGCTATGCACTTAATTTTACTGGTGCTACTTAAAAACAAATCATTTGTAACTGTTTGGTTCAGTTGTATTTTTCCAAAATAACAACAACAACAACAACAACAATAATCATCTTATTTTACCTGTACTTGGACTCTCCCAGTGAAGTTAAATACTCCTTAAAAAGGTCTTCAGGCACTTCAGTGGAGCCCATGTCTACTACAGAATCAGGCGGACCCAACAGGGTGCCTCCCTAGGAGACAAACAGATGCACACTTCAGTGACTTGTCACTGAGACTCTGACACAAGTTTCTTGATTTTGTGTCTAGATCAAACGGCTTTAAAGTGCACTGTTTATATGAGAGGACGGTGCTGATTCTTACAGGTGGACAATTGGTGATGCCTGTTGATCCACCAAAGTAGTGCTCTTTGCCGTGGACCACAACACCCGTGTGCCTGTTAGACGCCAATGCATTTGTTTTTTAAACAGTGGTATTAAACTACTTAACTGCAGCTCAGGTGCTCAGTGAGAATACTTTTTATAGAACTTTCTTTATGTAAACTCACCATATCCCATCAATATGTCTCCCTGTAAAGAGAAAATAATTTAAATTACGATCAACTTTTTCCGCCCTTAGAAAACAACAACTTTCACTTCCGAAGCATCCCACTGAGTCATGACAGAGTTAGTCAGAAACTCACCCAGCATGGAAGCACTCAGCTGACGGGCCATCCCTCTGGACAGGTCATAAACGTAAAGTTTCACTGGATAAGAATCGGTTTGGTCCATGATAACGCAAAACGATTTATTCGCAACGACAATGCGGCTAACCTTCTAGAAAGTTACTTAGTCACTACAGAGTTCCCAGCTAGCTAGCTTCCCGGTGGCAAAGAAAAGTTTAATAAACCTTCTGGTGGTGGAACTGTGAGAAATAATAAATTCAGGCTACAGGCTGTTTAAAATGCTAGTAATAACTGTAAAATAAAAAAGTAAATGTAAAACCTAGCTCGAAGTTGCCGGGAGTCAAATCCAGTGCTGTGTCACTGTCTATCAACGATAACACTACTGTCCTATCACGTGAACAGCAGGCTTCCGGCTTTAGGGTAAATAAACCCCGCGTTTTTAAACGGGATTGGCCAATACCTTAGATTGGCAGATAAACTGCCAATAGACGATAAGACATCCAGTAGGCGTTTGAACCGTGCTTGTTCGCGTATCTGAACGCGCCAGTGATTAAAACTAGCCTGGACTTGTGTGCAGAAAGGAGAAGCACACGGCAAGTGACGGAATTCTCTGACGAAAACTGTGTATGTATTTCATTTATGTTGTAAGTTTAGGCTATCAATTTTCGTGCCTCATTAGACCCATAACATTGTTACATAGTCGGCTCCTAAATAGAAATGGCATGAAAAGTAGCTAATTACAAGCTAAGCTAGCTAACATTTGCTAGCTAAAGTTAAAAACATAGTTAATTAAACGTTAGTAATGCGTTAACGAGACATTAAAACTGTTTTGAAATACATTGTCGTGTGCATAATAATTATTATCTGGTGAAAGTTGCACCATATGTTTATTTGTAGGAGTACATAGGATGCACTTTTTAAATACGCCACAGAAAAGCCTTCTGCCATTGATACTTCGTTTGAATCTAGTGTTGTAAATGCGGCAGTCTTTTATCCTTGGTTTTCACAGTAAATCCTGAGACGGGACTGAAGGCAGCACCGATGGCAGAGTGGAACGCCTACTACCAAAACGAGGATGAGGAGGGAGAGCAAGAAGAAGGGGAGCAGTCAGGGGGTAAAAGGAAAAACCGCTACTCAACGCTTATTTACACCACTGTGCAAAAGTCTTGAGCCACCACTTATTTGTTTATATTTAGCTAAGAGCCCCACTTTGTTGTGTTTTGTGCAATAACTTTCCAGGTTTTATGAAGGTCTTTCAAAGGTTTTTTTTAAACATTGGCTGCTTTCCTCCCCCCTTATTAACTCCAGTTCTTGAACCTGGCAATTTTCAGAGGAATGCTTTTAATTGTTAATTCACTTAACACTGACTTATAAATCATTCAGGTGTAGAAAGGCAACTAACACTAAAAGTTCAGCTGCAGAGTTAGGTGAGGCATCATCAATATGGAAGAACGGTCGTAAATCACAGCGGCATAGCTCCATATATTAAACGTCAGGGCTGATATAAAAACATAAAATACAATACAACGTAGGCAGGTAGAAGTCAAGCCAAGCAAAGGCGCCATCTTCCTGTCACAGTCAGCTGATCCTGTCACAGTCAGGAGGTTTGAATGTTCTTCAAGAAGCCTGGAGAACTACTCCTAAAGACTACTTAATGAAATGACAAGAAACTTACCTTAGAGAGTTAGGGCTGTGTTGATGAATAAAAGTTGGCATACCAAATATTGACTTTCAAGTTTGTAAAATAGTATAAACTCGCCTTTGTGAGAATACTTGCCTTATATACTGTATTTCCTTGTATCTTTGCACATGTTTCAATAAATGCTGCACCTGGCAAAAAGTCAAGAATTGAGGGGTGGCTCAGAATTTGTTAAATGATACTTTTGCTGTTATCACATTTTATTATCACATTTTAGTTATTAAAATCTACTTCAGCACAAGTAAAATGTTGGCACGTAGCATTGATACAAAAAGTGATACTGAAGTGACAACAGAATCAACCAGGTCTCCATCTTCAATAGGAAACTACAAAATTACAGGGAGAGACAGCTTGGTGTTCTTGGTTGATGCCTCCAAGGAGATGTTCATCAAAGGGGAAGACGGGGAACCCTCCAACTTTGATATGACCATGCAGGTGAGATGGCTGGTTATCTCTTTCTTTTGCTAGTTTTAATTTTATAGTAGTTATTTTGCTCTGCTTCATATAGCAACCTTGTAACAATGATGGTTTGTGTGCTGCTCTTGTAGGTTGTGCGCTCTGTGTACACCAGTAAGATCATCAGTAGCGACAGGGACCTGGTGGCTCTGGTTTTCTACGGCACAGAGCAGAGCAAGAACCCCAGAAACTCATTTAAGCATGTCTATGTGTACCATGATCTCAATGAGCCTGGTAAGCTGCAGCTCTTTCAAGCAAACACATAATTACACTTTATTTTGTTTTGTCAAACACAAATGTAGGCAATCTTCTTATCTGCAGTTCTTTTTCCTCTTTTTTTTTCCTTTATTTTAGACCAAAACTTCAAAAGAGCAGAGCAAAGCTGCAGTCAATATTGGCTCATACTTCCTCAGTAGTTTGTAAACGGCTGAACATATCTTTCTTATACCCTTGTCTGTCTCTTGCTTTGTACAGGTGCAAAGCGAGTCCAGGAGGTAGATGCTCTGCGGGGGGAAAAAGGTGCCAAGCTGGCAACAGAGACCATAGGCAGTGGAGAGACATCATTAGGAGACGCTCTGTGGTGCTGTGCCAACCTCTACAGTGACATCAAGCTCCGCCTCTCGCACAAGCGGCTTATGATTTTCACGTGCAGGGATGAACCACACGGAGGCGACAGCGTGAAAGACCGACAGGCTCGCACCAAGGCCAGTGATCTCAAGGAGACTGGTGGGTCTAAAAGAAGCTATTCACGCAAGCCCTGTTAACTGTAAATTTTATCACTGCCTGGTAATTAACTTTACCAGCCTTTCGGGTTTCTATCTTCTGCTAATTCTGCAAGTTCACATTATTTTACTGAAGTGTGATGATTTGTTATCATTGGATAATTGTGTATGTGGGCTGTCTTCCCTCGACCCTCTTCTTTTAGGCGTCGTTATTGATTTAATGCACCTGATGAAACCGGGGGGCTTCAACATCTCGCTCTTCTTTTGTGACATTGTAAGTCCACCAGAGGATGAGAGTGAGATGGGGCTGCAGCTGCAGCCTTCTGACAAGCTGGAGGACCTCCAGAAACGGGTGCGGGCCAAAGAGCTAAAGAAAAGAGCCTTGGCAAGGTAAGCGATGGCTTTCTTTGTATCCATAGCGTATTTATTTACCTTTTCCTCTTGGCTGTTCTTTACACTATCTATTCTTTCTGCTGTCTTTAGGTTAAACCTGTGCCTCGGGGAGGGCATAAATGTAGCCGTGGGAATTTATGCAACTGCTGTGGCAGCTCGCAAACCAGGTTCCATCAAACTTTACAGGGAAACCAACGAGCCAGTCCGCAGCAAAACTCGAACCTTCCACACCCAAACTGGCAGTCTGCTGCTGCCCAGTGAGATAAAGAAAGCCCAGGTAATGAAAATCTCGTGATCCCAATCGAAAGCAGTGCTATGTTTATTCCATTATTTGAGTGCTTTTCCTTTTATTTTTTTAAGATTTAACTTACACATGAAAACTCCACTTTTTCTGTGTGTGTGTGTTGTGTTGTGTAGTATTATGGTGGTAAAGAAATTGTGATGGAGAGGGACGAGGTGGATGCCATTAAGAAGTTTGATGACCCTGGATTGTTTCTGATTGGATTCAAACCGATGGAAAAGCTCAAACTGCATCACCATATCCGGCCTGCTGTCTTCCTCTATCCTGAGGAGGATGAGGTGAAAGGTAGAACTGTGTGTGCGGTTGTATGTCTGATTTAATTCTAGGAAGGAAGAATAAAACCACAGTGTTGACTCTGGATATTTCTAAATATTTTTTCAAATAAAGGTCATAGTCAACTTAAGTTTCTCTCATCCACACCCTGCATGCAAAGACTCTGTTCCAAGAACGCTGAGTTAAAGCTGAGTCGTGCTTAGGCTCCCCTGAATTTGAGAAGCATTTGATAAAATAGAATTGATGATGGGTTTAAAGTAAAAGCTTTTATTAAAATGTAAGCAGCTATAAAAATTGTCTGTTCAGTCATAGTAAATGTGGATCTCATTGATACTGAATCGGATATCCTGTGATTTTTATTTATTCATTTATTTATTTATTTATTTATTTATTTATTTTCACTCAAGGCAGTTCATGTCTGTTCTCCGCCTTGCTGAAGAAGTGCAGCGAGAGGAATGTGTTCGCTCTGTGCCGTTTCATCTCCCGCAGAAACTATCCACCTCGGTTTGTTGCCCTATTGCCTCAGAATGAGGAGCTCGACGAGGGAAAAGCACAGATTACACCACCAGGTAATGTGGTGCTGGGGTCAAGATGGCTAATTGCATTCAATTATTTTAGCTTCTTTAAGTGGAACTTCAGAGTCTTTACAGCTTTTAGCAAAAATAACTAAATTTTACAGTAATACAGAGAACTCGCAAATACATAAATATTACTTAAACATTTGAACTTAGTTGTGTGTAATTGACTGCAGTGTGACGCGTCTTGTCTGCTCATGACTTTACCAGGTTTCAACGTCATCTACCTGCCATTCGCCGATGATTTTCGGACTCTGGACCCTCCGCAGTTTCCCTTGGCCTCACAAACACAGGTGGACAAGATGAAAGAGATTGTCTCCAAACTCAGGTTCAAATACAGGTAACTCTAGAGCCCCCTTCTTCTTTTTTTTTTTACAGGAAAACTGAGGAGTTATATCAAATTTCATAAAACTAACAACAAGAAGTACTCTGGTTTATATCAGACTCACGCATTTCCTTTTTGTTTTTTTGAGTAACCACTAATATTATTTTCACACTCTGTAATGTCATGCAGGAGTGAAGGTTTTGAGAACCCAGTCATCCAGCAGCATTTTAGGAACCTGGAGGCCTTGGCTCTGGATATGATGGCTCCAGAGGAAATTGAGGATCTCATCAGTAAGATGCAGACCTAAACACAGATCCCAGTTTCCTTTTGTGGCTGCTAGAGTAATTCTACTCATCGCGTTCTTTCTCTTCCTCAGTGCCAAAGGTTGACCAAATAGACCAGCGTCTGGGTCCTCTGGTCCAGGAGTTCAAAGATCTGGTCTACCCTGCCTACTACAATCCAGAGAGCAAGCCAGCTGCCAAACGCAAAACAGGTCAGAGCATGAACCATCAGTGAAACTACGTATGTAACGTACGTTATGTGCTAGTATGTGTTGTGAATTACATCCCAAGCAAAATGTTTCCAGGTAGTCAGATTGACTTATTAATAACTTGCATCATTCAGTAGTTTGGGAATTCTGTGATTTGATAAATCTGATTATTCTTTTACTCCATGAACTCGTAGCTGATACTGGAGGTGGAGCTGAGAAGAAGCCCAAAGTAGAGCTGACAGAAGATGAGTTGAAGGCCCATGTGCAGAACGGCACTCTGGCAAAGCTGACCGTGCCCGTTCTAAAGGACGCCTGTAAGCAATTTGGGGTTCGAACCACTGGGACCAAGAAGCAGGAGCTGATAGATGCTTTGATTGCCCGTTTAGGCTCATGAGGAGTCTACACCAGACTTAATCCACAACAGCTTTGCACAAAGTTCTGGTTAATTTTTGAATCTGTTTGAGCAGTCATCATGTATGGTTCCTGTGCTTGTTTTAAACTCTCTACGTGGCCCTCACATGGACCAGACGCTGTGTTTTCCTGTTGGGCTTGATTAGATAAGAACAGCGTGACAGCCCCATTATGTATAAATACTGTTTGAATGTTTAAAAAAGCCTCATTCTGTTGTGATCAAGCATTCACTCCAGTGGTGTTTGAAATGATAAAGAAGTCTAGAAGCATTGGAATACACTGATCTTATAAATACTGTGTGGTGACACTTGATGGCGTTGCATTTGCATTAATAAACTGTTTTATACTACTCACCTGATTCCTTTTATTTACATAATCACACAGGTTAGTTCACCTTAAGCTGCATTTCTAGTTGTTCATGTTGCACAAAAAAAGGTGTGTCCCAGGTCAAACTGCATGATCAGCATTCCTGGGCCTCGTCATTGATTTGTTTTGCTGCATAACAAAAAGGAAGTACTGTTCCTGAGGAGGGCAGGCCTGCGCAGGCTAATACTTGCGCAAAAGCAGGAAGAAGAAATCAGTTTTAACCCCATGTGAATTGTACTGACAGTCTGAAAGCTGATGTCACTCTTGGAGGGAGATTATCTGACTACACATCAGGTAAAAGCTCTTCATGAGCATTTTGCTGTCGATATAGCTCAAAAAGGACTTAACAACATTACGTTATGTTTGGTTTTTCAGCTCTGTCTTGTAGTCTAGACACCTATTAATCAGAACCCTTTCCTGTTATATCAGATGAGTTTTTATTCCTTGTTATAACTGAACACTTAGGAAAATTACATAAACATTGCAGCGTTTTTCAAGCAGCTTGTTTAACCTGTGTTAGCTCTGAGTAGAAGTGGTGCTGCCTGTTCTTCTTACTTTGACACCAACTACAGCGTTCCCATCTGCTGAGACATGGAGTGTCAGTGTGAGAAAGACACCCCTGAGGATGCAGGTAGGCAAAATATACATAAAAAAATAAAGATTTACACACAAAAAATATGATATTGACATGTTTTTTTTAAAATTTATTGTTCTTTTTTTAAGTATCATATTCTGATGATGCATCTTTATTGCTGCAAAATGTATGTTACATGTAAAGTGCTGAGTTCAGGCATTGTAGTTTGCGGTCTTTACAGCCAAGTTAAGTCTTAAAAATAAGTGTAAACAATCAAAAACCATGTGACACAGCTTTCTTGGGATCCTTCAGGGGTTTTTTTTTCTCTCAATGTGGGTGAAAGGCTAAACTGATGCTAAGCTGTGAACAGCTCTGCACCGCTAATGTCATGTTTGCCTCCCTGCCTTCTCCTTGATAGGCTGGTGGATGAACACCAACAGTGTCCAGATGGGACTTTTTACCGTGGTGGGGTATCTTCTCTACAGGTTCTCACAGAGTCAGTCACACAGCAACACCCACACTTGTACTGTTTAATGACTTTTACTGAGTCTAGAAAATAAATAATGAATCTGTAATAGGGAACTATTTTCAGGTAGTAAACATGTTTTTTTTTTCCCATTTCTTTTTCTCTTAAACTTCTCCTGTCCAGCACTTTTATCAAACAGAATCATGGTCTGCTTTGTTGTGCCAAACACATTTGCATTGCCAAGAGGAGTGCTGTAGACAGTCTATAGGCTCCTCTTGTTAGTTGTTTTCTTTTATTTATTTTTTATATCTTTTATTTTAGATCTCACATTATTATCTGAGTGGTTGTCATGCCAGACCTGACAGGGTGTGAGGGCCAAGATATCGAAAGACAGGGGATAAAGGGGGGTGGGGGAGTAATTGCGAGTAACATACCGCAAACATACGACACACTAGTCTAAATCTTTAAACCGAATCAATAACATGTCATCTGAACACTTAAATGATTCAAAATGGGACAGAGACTAGAAAGAGCGTATTTCTCCTATACTGGCTTCTCTTTACTGGCTGCCAGTTAAATGCATAATCAAATTTAAAATGCTTCTCTTCGCATGAAGATCATAAATAATCAGGCCCCGTTCAATTTAATTCAATTCAGGTAAATTCAACTCAACTCAGTTTTATTTATATAGCACCAAATCACAACAGTAATCTCAGGCATTTTCTGACAATAATAGAGAAAACCTCAACAATCAGAACAACCCCTTATGAGCGAGCATTTGGCAACATCGGGGAGGAAAAACTCCCTTTTAACAGGAAGCAACCTCCATCAGAACCAGGCTCAGAGAGGGAGACAGGACAAAAGATACACTGAATCATCTCTTAGTTATGCAGCAATATGCTTAGGATGCTGCAGATTTCCCACGATTCAATGAGTGTTTCGTCTTTAATCAGCTGTTTTCTCTCTCTGTGTTCATACACCACTTGCTCATGTCTACAGTGTGTCTTTTGTCCTGTATCAGCTGACTGAATGTAGAGTTTGATTATAGTAAATCCAAAAGAAACAAATACAAGAGGGCAGTATGGATCCTACAGTTATGGCATATGAATAAATCCATGTTCATTATAGAAAATGAATAAATAAGTCTCCCTGTTATTATCACACTCTGCGATACTCATTCTAGCC